>NW_010105135.1:11046-102972 GCF_000699245.1 Pterocles gutturalis | reverse complement strand
TTATCTCTCTCTTAAAAATTGAATTAGACAATAGCCCGAGTTACTTTTGAACTTTCTTCTGTCCTTTCTTCTTGTCTCACTAATATCTAGTGTTTTTACTATGAAAGTGAAACTCAAATTTTGTAATAAAATTGTAAGACCTTGAGCCCATTCAAAAAGTACTTAATGGATTTAGCAACTCGGCTCCCAGCTGACTTCCTGTTTTCCAATTGAAACTATCAATTCCATGTAGCTTTTTCCTCCAACCCCCCCCCCCCCCCCCCAACCACAAAATTTTTGTTTGTTTTAGCAGAGTTTCAGTGAAAGTAATGTCTGTCTGACGGCTCCTGCCCTACTGTGCAGTTCCTTCAGCTTTTGCCAAGGGTCAACAGACCTTTTGTAGACCACCCTGCCTTTAGCAAAGATGCACTCATTTGTGAAATTGACTGTTAATTTGTCAAATCAAATTGCTCCTCTGTGGGTAAAATCAGCCCACTCATTTACTGCTTCAGCTTTGTTCATCTTTAACGCCAAGAACCCAGAACCATGAATGAAAACAACCTTCTTTGCCTGTCCTCCTGTTGTCCCTAAAACCTCCTATTCCTCTTTCTACCTACTACACTATTTTGGATGCTGACTATAGGGGGCTATCTCTCCTTGCACTAAGAAGTAGCTGATTTTTTTTTTTTTCCATTTTTATGGTGATTCTGTCACTGAGTAATTGAATGTGTGAATTATTCATACAGTGACTAGTGACATGAAGTGTGTTACAAGTTTTCCAAGTATATATATAAAGTTTTCCTAGCTGAATTGCATTAATTTGTGGTAGAGGTGATGAATTTCATTTGCCTCACTGAGAAAGCAAACCAGAAAGTTAATTCTGTTTTCAATTAGCATGTGAAAACAACAGAATAATAACATCTAGGAAGGAGAAATAAATCTAAAAACTTGATTCAAGACTAGAGAAAATTCCTGAGGGAGAACAACTTTGGGTTCACACAGCTAGAGAAAGCATATATCCATATGTGTGGCATATAATGGGGAAAAAGACAAAGTGAGAGGATCTTGCACAAGTCACTTGATGCTCTTCCTTGTTGGGGTTGCAGTGCTTCATGCTGGGCACTTGGGTACTGACCCCAGCCCAGCTGGGCTTCTTGGCTTGGCAGTCATGCTGAGTTGTGCTGTGGGCAAGGGAAGCTGAAGCAGTTGTTCACAGTCCAGGATTGTGATTATTGCAAGTAAGGATGGAAGCCTAAAAAAACCCAAACAAACAATTGGCTTGCTCAGAAGCAATGCCAGAAATGCTGATTTGGAGACTACTTCTGTAGATAAATCTTGGAGATCAACTCCATTACAGTTGCTTAGAAAGCCACCTCTTTTTCTCCAGAAGATGACCTTATATTGGGATTTAAAGAATCTTCTGTTTCACAGAGGGAAAAAAAATCCATCTTTGTTGATGTTAGGATTTCTGTCTTCTTATATAGGTTTCGGGACAAAGTGAAAGAGACAGTTCATAATGTGCAAGACCAAACTGGACTTTCTGAACTAGCAGAATTGATACTGTAACATATACTGAATATTGGAAAAAAAGGGAATCTCAGTCAGAACCAGTGCAAGGCTGTCAAAGAATCAATGAACATGCAAACTACTTCAAGGACGACATGGATCGGGATATAGGGGTTCATTCTTTAGGCTGAAAAAGAGGACACATTGTTCCAGCTCCTACTCTCAGGGATCTGGAGACAAATCTGTTTTGAAAGGCCTGTAGGGCTGGCCCTAAGAACCAGATGATAATTTATCTTCAAGCTGTTTCTCCTTCAGATTTCTCACTTGAAAGATACTGGAAATTAAGTTGCTTGAGTTGTACTAGGATGTCTTTGACAATGACTAGATAAGAGAAATTCCTAGAGTAAAAACATCTAGTCAAAATTATAGCTTTTAGTGGGACATTACACATATATCTAAAGAAATGATTGTTCTTAAGCAGACAGCAGACTGTCAACAGAGATATTTATTAATTAAGCATAAAGTTGGAAACATTCTGAAATGGAGAAAATTACTGGTTTTATCATTGATGAATTCTAAGATGTCGATGGTTGCAAGAATTGTTTTTTATATTCATGTTACTCATGTCAAACTGTAACTTTACAAATGTTGCCATTTTCCTTTCTTTGTAGCTAAATAGATATTTAAAAGAAGTAAGAAATTAAGCAAAGAAAACTCATTCAATAGCATTGAACGCTATTGTGCCTGTCTCCTCTGCAGATACAGAATGTAGTGTTTCTGTTCACACTCTGTTTATCAAGCATAACAAACGAAATACAAATAAAAGAAAGCTGGCACCAGAACACCAGAAGCTAGGATGGTGCTTGTCTTGAGCTCCATGACATTAATTCTAGTCCAGAAACATTCCCAGTTCACAGGTCCTTAAAATAACCTATTCACTTCCATATGGTTGTGTCTTTGACTAGATCAAACTGCATCTGCTTATTAGTTTCAGCACAACAAAATGCATAAAAGCCCAGCCAGAATTTCTTTTGGTGCTTATCTGTGAAATATATACATTGTATTCTGACTTACTTGCATTATGAGCACTGCTGGGAGCTGGGGCACCCTGGTTGCAAAATTCTTGAGAGGATATCAAAAGTCAGATAGACTGTCACACCAAATTTCAAGAATAATATTATATTTTAAGAGATACTAATTTATGTAACTGTGCAGACAACTTGTTTTTTCCAGTGGCTGTATGAGGGGTAGCAGATATTTAAAACATCCTAGAAGTAGAATGTGATTGACTTGACCTTATTCTACTCTGGTGGTTAAAATAGAACTTTGTTACGTACCTTGATGGGCGGTGACTGTTGGTACACACGGACTTGTCTAAATGCAAGCAATCTGCCCATAATACTCAAGGCAAAATAATTGGCAATTCCCTCTGCACATTCTTGTGACTGCTAGGCCCAGAGATCCATCAGCACTAACACAATTATGTGAATGCCTGAAATCCTTTATGCCCAAAGTGCTTTTAATCAGAATGTAAATAATGCAAATGTGAACCACTCAAAAAAAGTAAGAAGCCTCACTTCATATTTTTTTTCTGTTCAGTGATTGTTATGCCCGTATTTATGCCATTATGTATCCATATCATACCAAACATTTTTTTCTTTTGTATTTAGAATGCTGTAAATTTGGGAAGCCAACTTTGTGCGCAAATTGCAAGAACGGTATGACCTGAACGAATGCATTTTCCATGAGTTAGGCTCAGTTTCCCATTGAGCTGTAAGAAATCTACTCAAAATGTGTTGTGTTTTTTTTTTTTTTTTTAATTGGTGTTGTGCTAAATGTAAGTCTTTGATCAGACAGTATGTGAATAAGGAATGTTGTTTTTCTAAATTAAGTGGAAATGAGGCCTAAGGCAGCCTGCTGTCAGGATCATAATACTAAATAAAATATAAACTAAACTTTGCAACCTCCAAGGACAGGCATAATTTCATACATCAAAAGAAATCCCATATCCTGAATTAGGAGTGATTCACCTTATATCAAGCTGCATATATGTATTGTTACAGCTTTAAAGAAAAGGTTAACTTTGTGTTCTAAGACTTAAATACTTTTAGAGAAAAAAAATCTTTTTCTCTGCTTCTTCTCTATTAGCATTTATTTTTTAGTTATCACAATAATATATTTTACCCTTGTATTTTTCATGCCTTCTTTTAAAAAATAAAATCTTAATAAAAAAAAGACAAACCAAACTGGAGTTCTACTTGTGTTCCTTCTTGGTGACCTAAAGACGTAATAAAAGGAAGTTCATTCTTTATTCAGGATTATTTATCTTTTACATTCTTTTTTTCTTTTGTTTCCTATGGCTCACTACTCCAGCAAACAGTGGAACAGAGATGAGTCCTGAAGATGTGATGACCAAAAAGTAAATGAACAATTTAACAATATTTGTTCACATTATTGGGATAATTCTAACACTATTACAGTTTTCAGCCTTTGTTGGGTGTTGAGGAACCATTCATAATCTCTTCTTTAAACACATAACTTTTTCCTTCTTGGCTTCTTTTATGGTCATCTGCTAATGCTTTTCTTCATTTTGTTTGATGGTCCTCATATTTCAGTTTTCTCATTTTCCGATACGTCAGCTATGTTCCGTGCATCTAAATTTTGGTCATAAATATGAATATTTTTACACTATGATGTAAGTTATTCCTCAACAGTAACAAGAATAGAGCAAGACCCTTGCAACTCTCCCTGCAGCCCCTCGTCTCCCCCTCCACATATGACCACAGGCAATGTCAGTATTTGTTCCAGGCCGTGAAACACTTAAAAAAGCCTTATATTTCAGTAGTGGTGCATATGCTGTGGTTTAGAAACTCATGTGTAATATGTAATATTTTCTTGTATTGCATTATCAATGGCATTTCATTGAAGGCATTTCTCATTTCAGATTGAAGCTTTTAATTGATTTAATTTTCAATCTCTTGTGAAAACATTATCCATAATATTGTTAACAAATAGCAGCTTTAGTATTTTTATAATGACCGAGATGATAAAAGGTTTAACCTGTCCAGAAGCTTTGCTTTTTTTGTTCTAATAATTCTACCTTTATAAAATACAAAAACACATTATACAGGGCTTCATCACTTAAAGGAAAAGAAGATAGCTTAGGCAAAGATTCCTTTTCCTATGGGATTGTCAATAATGCCACAAAATTCATATCAATTAGCTTACCATTTTGAGGTACAACCGCAGTTTATTATGTTCTCTGAAACTGCTATCACAGAAATTGTATTTTATTTCAACTTGTATTGCATTAATTAAACTCTGGTAGCTTTTCCACGTTTAGTGAATCAAAAATGGGTGGTTGCCAAGATGGCAACAATAAAAAGGTTGACTGACCTTTCTGCCCATGTCAGGACTTGCATTACCTTTGCTACTACTGCTCTTCTTCTTTGGAGTCCACATAATACAGTGACAGAATAGCAGGATGCAGAAGATTAGGAGACCAGGACCTCCACAGATTTTAGTTAAATACTACAATATTGTCTTTATTCATGATCCTGAGGATGCTGGTAAGCCCGATCTCTTTCTTTAGCACTTTAATACTTTCCTTAGTAGCTGAGCAGCCGTTGGAGGAGATAGCTGTAAGACAATGATTGCCAGAAGCAACTAAGCAAGAAGGACTAGTAAGAAATATATGAGAGAACAGGATTTGAAACAGGAAATCAGGAAGGGTAATTATTGACAACACGTCAAACAAGTCATTTATGCAGATATTCAAAGAAGTAATGTATCAGACATTATTTATTTTTTTTTCAAATTAGGATATGAATTTGAATGGGCAATTCACTTTGTTTCTATTTTAATTATTTCCTACAGTAAACTCTTAATCAAAAGGTTCTTGTTCATATTTTTAGTCATTTGATGTATTGTATAGAAATGCTGAACAAATCTCTCTACATGTGTATTTAATGTACATTCATTGTACATAGCTTGTATGCACTGTGGCTAAAGTTTCACTTTGAAGGTAGAGAGCAAATTTTGTTGAAAGCTACGAATAATCATCTTCAGTGCTTTGTGCATTCTACGGATTTTTTTCCTGGTGTTGGCGGGCAAAGCATTAAGACAATTGTCAAATAAACATTTTCAAAATTTTAAGCACTTAAATCTTGCAATCTGATCTTACTATGACCTCAGTAGGTCAATACTGTTGTTTATCTAATTTTCCAAGTTCTTTTATGTGATGCATAACCAAGCTTTGAGTCTTGTAATTTTTTAGCTTAATTATGGAAGTGATGTTTGAGAATATGATAATGAACAGCAAGAAAGCTTGCTGTCTCTTTGGATCAACTTTTGTCTGTTAATTAGTTCCTGGGAGAAAAACATAAGGAAGAAGAGATTACTTGCAAAGTTTTCATGCTCAGCTTTGCTTTAGGACCATGGAACATGTGAAAATAAATATAACCTGTTAGTCTTTCTTTCCATTCTCTTTCTTTGGTAAGCTGATGTACAAATGTCAAAACGTTAATGGTGTCTTAAGCAAGGAGAAAGGGAAAGCAATACAGCAGTGATGTTTGACATGCAGTATAAGTATCAAGAAAACACCCATCAACCTTGCTAACCATTTCAACATATTGTATTGAGACAAGGTAAAACTACAGAAATATTTAAGTTTAGAGCTACGTTGCAGCTGCTTACAATTGCTATTAAATCAGTTAATTTGTACCTTTAAATTGATAATACAGTGAAAGCCAAAGCAGAAGCTTTGGACTCTTTTTAACACAGTGTAAAACAATAGTTTGGAGATGTGTGGCCTATGCTTTCTCTTTGTAAATGCTTGTTTAAGGATGATTTTAGAGTCAGTGCTGTTCTTTTTCTTTTTTTTTTTTTATTACTGATCACATCAGGAAAGGAGATGTGCAATTCCTGATCAATGTTACTAATGTCCATCTCATAAGGAAGATGTTCTGGAGAACAGGCAGCAGCTTTCTTCTTCCCATTCATTAACTTGTAGAGTGAAAAGATAGAGATGAGAATTAGGTATTATAGCAAATTTATCTAATCTCAGGCCACAGCTTTGCGTATTAGTTTTAACAGTCAGTCCTTAAGGGCAGAGTACATATCAAACACCCCATGTGTTTCACATGGCTTGAAGAAACACACTGTGTATGCAAAACCAAAAATTTGTTCTTAATCTTGTTCAAGTCTTAAGTCTACTCAAAGAACTATTCGTCTTGTTACAATGATATTAATACTTAGACCAAATTATGCAATTATTGCAGCTCATTCCCAATAATGATACAGTTAGAACTGACATAAAGAAACTTTCTATATGTAACCTTTTCTCTGGTGTAGCCCTCACCTTGCTTAAAGCCTCTCAGGGGCTAAGACTGAAGGTAGTAGTCTTATTTACCAAAAAAGCAAGGTGGAGTTATGGCGAGTGGTCAGCACCTCAAGTTCTTCACCAGAGATTGTTGATGGTAATATTGATGGTTTCTTGCTTCTCTTTGGTGGGAAGAGTATGGTGTTGACCTAGGGTGTTTCTTGCTCTGCAGTCGAGGTCTGCTTTGGTTCATTTTGATTGTTTTGCTACCACAGTCTGTTAACTTGATCTTCATTCACTGGTAAAAACATTTTTTTTCCCCGGCTCACAAGGTTGTGCTCCCTTAGTGACTGGTGATTGACTGTTTCTGGTTTGTGTTTATAGCCCTGGCAGCTTTGGCATCGTTCTGTGCTCCCACTGTCAATGCCTTTGCTATCATTTCGTGTTTGTACTATTAGGGTACCTGTGTTTAAATCTCCTGTTTTTTCTTCAAGGTGTGGTTTTCCGGTAGCCTAAGTAATGTCTCATTACTGCAAACTAATCACAAGTACGTCTTTGTACTAAGACCATTAATGATTCACTTGACAAAAATAACAATCTATTATAAGACATGAATACAAGTAACATGTAAACATAATGCTCTTGTCAGCATTTACAATCCAGATCTTCCAGTTACAGCAGCTTCACTGTTATGTTATCAGAAGTACTTTGAAACAACAGTTGCATAGGCCTTTCCCTCTGCAGCAATGTCAAGTTAAGTATCTCTTGCATTTAGCCATTCTTTTCTTCTGCCTGCTTTTTTTCAGTGTAAGTTCCAGCTCAGATCCATTTCCTTGTTTGGTTCCTTTTGCTGCCTCAAAAATATTTTTTACTGACATAACTAAGAGGGTAAGGAATTATTAATTGTGAGGGTAGGAAAGAGGGAGAACAGACATTGCTCAAACCATACTGCTGTTAAAGGGAATACACGTGCTACTACACCTTTGAACATCCAGTCTGATCTCCCACACGTCTTCCCTGGTGTTTATCAGAGCAGAGAATGAAGATGCAAGGACAGAGAAGGAAGGCACAGGAATGCAGGAAAGCTTCCTGACACTCACAGGAAACTGTCAGAAAGAGAAGAGCAGGAGTGAAGGATCTCATGCTAAGACTGAAGGATCCTAAGAAAAGTTACAGCTCTGGGAGAAGTTGGAGATGTATTGATTCACAGGAAAACTATCCAGACCGGTGAGGAAAGCCATGCAAAAGTAATTTTTTTTCTTTTTTTTTTATTTCAAGCATTAGGGGATATATATATATATATGCACATATATATATATATATTTGTCCTAAGACCATGTATTTCTTTATGCTACTGGGTAAAGCTGTACCATGTTCTACATGTATCATGTTCTTTTTCATGGCGAGTCTAAAGAACACATGGAACAGAAATTCTTGTCTTTTATCAGAAATAAGGTCAGCACTGGTCTTGGAAGCCTAAAACAGTTTAGCTTTTGGACTGCTTTCCTGTCAAATATTAATAGGCAGATGCCACAGCCAGGAAATATGCCAAGAGGGTCAGGGATTGTACAGTGGGGCAGCTTAATATAGCAATCTTGCATGCTGCAAAACAGCTCTGGAGTTAGAGACATTATAGCTTCAGACGTTATAGCTTCAGACTGAATTATCGATGTGCAACCTGAGCTAAGTAGCCTTGCTGGCAGCAAGACTTAGAAGCCTCTCTTAGTGACACTTGAAGATGGCACTGCATTGTGGCCTGACCAATCTCACAGAGCTCACATGGGAGTTTAACTCCAGTTGGAGGTAAGGCATACAGACAGCACCTCAGATTTGCAGAAACTTCAGCAGCTGTGTGGATTAAGATCACGTACAACAAGTATGAGTGTTGCACAGTAACTACTCATCCTACTTTTAGAGCTAACTGCAAACCTCCAAACAGAAGGTCTGGCAATTTGTGTTGGGAGATGCAAGGAGGTAATAAAGGGAAAAAACAAACAAACAAACAAAAACTCAAACCAAAACAAAACACACCAAAACTTTATTTGGTTTCTGCTCAATACTTTTCTTCCAGTTTATGCAGGCTCAGGCAAAAGTAGTTTCAGTACTTGTAAATGAGCTGTGTTTTCAACAAGTTCCACAAGCTTTTTATTTGTGACTAAGGGACATTTAAACATGTTTGGGTTATTTGGTTTTCTTTTTCAAAAGCAAAAAGTTTTTTGGCATTTTTCAATATCTGTGTAATCTAGAAAGTTTTTTCTAGAATCTGCTCCTACATCAAAATTTTAACTTATGTGTGTGAGATGACTTATTTTTAACAGCCTGACCTGGGACCTGAGCTGTGGACAGAGTCACGTCTCCCCACTCTTTGCTTTGAACCATACTTATACTAGTTGTTATGGGTCACAGTTTGAAGCCCTAACATAAATTTCTTTGCCTGTTGCATGACTGTAACAAACTCAGAAATAAGAATGCTACAAGTGCACTAGAATATTTTAGTGAGAAAAACACACAAAAAATGTCTGAGAGATACGTAAGAAAGTTTTTGGAAGAAATTACTGAAGCTTAAAAAGAAAATGTTTTTTAAATTTATTTTTTCAGAAATTTTTATTAGCTGATATGAAATGTAGTAGTGTTTTTTGTGCTCACTCAGTGTCTTTTGGGTGTTTTAAAATGCATCACACATTTGTGGTAGAACCCATCACTGAAACTCAAATTTCCTGGCACGTTTAGGATCTAATTAGTGGCCTTGATTTCAAATGGTTGCATGTGGGTAGATCAATGCACATATATTGATCTCTATAGAGCAAAACAGAACTGGGTTGAGTATTTACGTTTGTACTTGCAGGAACAGGTTCTAAATTAACTTTTATTTTCTCAAATATTGTACAGTAGTCAATGAGAACAGGAAAAGCAGTTGGATATGATTAACCTGTCATGTGTTAATTATATATTTGTAAGGTTCATAAAAAAAAAAAAAAAAACTTCATCAGTTTTGTTTCAAACATAAGTCTTTCAAGGAAGTGAGGATTTAGTAGATTTTAATTCCATCACACGTGCTGAGGTTAAGCTCAGTTGGAAGAACTTTATCCCTGAAATTTCTAGTTAAAGTTTAATCATTCGATTAACTTTCTGAAACTAGAGGATTGACCTCAAATCCTCAGCCTCAATAAGAACTTTGCAGTGGATAAGATTCAGTAGAAAACACTTCTCAATCTCTAGAAAAGCCTTTCTTTACATTCTTTAATGAACTGGAAGGATGCAGTTAGCCTTCCATTATCAAATAAAGCCTCACTGAAATTTAAACTTCATAACTGATGCCATCAAAATTACAGTCCACTTGTTATTTGACTTTACAGTGTTCTTACTTTTTCTCAGTGTAAAAATATAATTACTTGTTTACCAGTCAATGCTGCCTACCTCGATTCTGTTAATGGGAGGTAGCATCCACACAGCTGTCATTCATTAGTTTCTCGTTGAGACTGATATGCTGCTGTAAAGTTTCTTGTGATGTCTTAGGATGTTCATCCTGACTAAGCATTGGGTCCTTTTTGGTAAAAAACAGATCAACAAAATAAATCATCCACCTTGAAAATAATGTGTCAGAATAGATTTCTGCACAGATTTTGTATTGCTATTTCTCAGCTAACCTGATTTTCAGGGGTTGAATGAGACTTTATTCAACCAGAGCTTTTTCAGAAATGGTAGCATGCATTGGAATACTCATTCAGGTTGAGATTTGGAGAGCATCAGATTGAGACTTGCAGAGCAGACAAATGGAGGTTATTTAACACTTTGGCAAATTGTTGTTACGTTAACCGTGTTCATTACAGAAAGGCAGAAATGTAGCTTGACTGAGTTGCCAGTGTTATGTAGTACTGTTTATCTAGATTTTCGCTATCCCTTAACCTAATGTTGTATTTTTTTCAGAATATTCCTGCTATTGCCTATTTTACCCAAAATTAAGACTTATTCTTAAAAATGAAAACCTTACAAATGATTTTAAATGTTTTTATTTTCTCTTAACTTGTTTTCTTTCCTCCCCCTATAATGCTTTTACTGAATCTTTCAGATTTGGTGACCTTTTACTGCTGGAAAGCAGAAGAGCTGGCAAGATTTCTCTTCTTTGTTTACTTATTGTTCTTTGGAGTTACACTGGCAGCTTTTTCATGTCATCCTTTGCAATATGGTGTAACATTTGGGATTATAAATAATTTCTAGCTGTTAGGTACTTGGATTCCACTTAATTACAGTGGGATTTGTATTCCTAAATCACTTACTACAGATTACTATGTTCCTAGGTGTTAACCCAAAGCAGTCAGCATACCTGAAGAGCATCTACTGGGCAAGAAATTGGACTTTTTCCAGCCAATTACCAAATGCTAATTAGAAGATGAAGTAGGTCAAATGAGAATGAATAACTTCTCTTGCTTGTCTTTACTCAAATTCTTTCAGCGGGCTCCTAGGCAAGACTTATGAGAGAGCACGACTTCCACAGGCAGATGTTTTATGTGCCCTGGCTCATTTCACTGTGGCTCTTTTACACCAGGTGTTTCCTATGACTAGGGCTCATCTAATTTTTGTGTGGTTGATAATTCTGCCTGAGGTCCCTTAACTCCTTTTTATGTCTTACTGGTAATTCTATAGGTCTGAGCATTCCTAAATACCTCCCAAAAATCTAGTGAGACTGGAACTGCTATGGGAAGCCAAGTTCAGAGACAGTATAAAAGATGATATAAACGTATGTGATAGTAAATTAAACACAGAATATGCTTGCATGGTTTGTGGGTCATGAACATTTTTGGTGAAAGCTTCTCAGTACATCTAGTGAATGATATCCAACAATAAAATTTGGAGCATTTAATACCAAGGTTAATGAAGAATTTGTGATAGACCTCAAAACATTTTGATGTTTACCTGTGGTCCACTAGTACAAAAAAGTTTGGATTTCAATCACCTATATTTAAGGAGTGAAAGAGCACAGAAGATGCTGAATTTCTGTAATTCTGTAAAATCTTCTGTAAAAGATTTTAAAGTTGTCTGAAAAGTATGATTAATTAATTAGAGTACATTTTTAATCTGGAGTCTAGATTTCAATTTATGTGGCTTATTTTCAGTAGTATTAAGGTGGTTGTTATGTAATTCCTACTTATGTATTGCCCATCCAATAAATTATGCAATTTCTACAGCGTTTTCCCCTTTTCTTTATGATAACTATTTTTGCTCCATGGAGAGTCCAAGATCTCTCACTCCCAGAAGGAACACACAAATGTAGATTCTTTCTTTCCTCTTCTGCTTTCCTTAAACCCTCATCTTATGGATTCTTTTGGGGTTTGTGGTTTGGCGTTTTTTTGGTGTTTGGTTTTGTTTTGTGGCGGGTTCTTTTGTTTTTGTTTTTTTTTTTTGTGTGTGGTTTTTGTTTTTGTTTTTTTTTTTTCATTTTAAATCAAGCAATTCTAAATAATGGAATTTAAACCTGATCAGGTTTATAGAAATTTCAGAAAGAATGGTTCTGAAGGGAAAATGAAACAGCCAAGAACACATTAGGTAGATTTCAAAAATTAGATAATTTGGCTTTGATTTGTTTTGAAGAGAAAGAATGACATCTGCTAACTGCCTGGAGTTAGGTGGAAAATTCCCCTTGAGGCTTTCTTATGCTTTGTGAAACACCTTACGCTGTCACTGTCACAGATGGAGCATCCTATTAGAGTACTTACACTGTAATTTTTCTATTTTATCTATAAAATGCAACTCTAAAGGAATCATGGCAGGAGAAACCAAGTGCTTCTTGAAATACAATGAGCTCATCAGTGAGTAAGCCTTTAATGAGGTTAGAAACATGAATAAATATCTTTCTCAATAAGGTCCATGGTATGAAGAGTAAGGTAAAAATACGTATTATTCAAATCCTTCCAGCATGGAAGTTTTCATTTAGAGCTTGGCATTTATTTTTTTTTAAAGTGTTTTTGCTTAACACTGTTGAAATCTCTCTTTACGCTTTTTTTATATGAACACTTTTTAAAGGGTAGTAGTATTTTGGAGCAATTTCAAGTCCCAGTAAAGTGGGTGGGGAAATTGTTCTTCCTGGAATTTCTGTCAGAACAAAGTTAGAGCTTTTACATCTGGAAGTCTAACCCAAGGACTGAAGCTTTCTGCTCTTATGATAAAAGGCAAATGAGTAATTATTCTAATTATACATTTAAAATATCGATAGAAGTACCCAGTAAGTAGCAGTAAACATCTCTAGATAAATTTCCTGTTATATTGATTGTATCTTGTGTAATAGCACATTACCTGATTGCTGTTGATCAGCAAAATGAAATGAGATTTTACTTTTTACTGTTTGGTTTCATCATAAATTATTATGGTAAATATGAGAGGCAGAAAAGTAATTGCTGCTGCATTTATATTAATAATTCATTATTTTTAATATTAAACAGCTTTATATATCTGGAATAACTTAAATCAACGATTATTGTACACTCAAAATGCAATAATAATTTTATCATTTTAGGCTTTAAAAACAACAGACATCTTTGTTATTTTAACATCCTGCAGTTCTACAGCTCTCTCATGTTACTGTATAGTTTAGTTTTTCATATGCTGGGAAACAAATATTAAGAATGATAGTGCAGCTGCTGTGCATACTTGTAATCGTTGACCTTGGTGACCCTCTACTTATGCATTGAGGACCCCAGAGCAAAGGTCAGTGTGCTAATTTGCAACGTGGATAGAGCACAAATTTATTTGGAGCTTTCTCAACTGCTTTATTAGCAGATTGACTTGTGGAAAAGTTTCTGCTCCCTTGATGAGTCAGTTCCTCAATTCTGCTAAACCTATTTTATGTGCCAGCTCTGTCATTACAGTCTGCAGAGATTCTTCTATTACCCTCACCTCTGTCACCTGAATGTCAACAGTCACATTGCCAGGGTAGCCTGTTTTCCAGGCATTGAACTAATGCAAACTCAAAATATTGAAATATTTTGTTGGCTTTTTGTATTTGGGTCATATTCAAATGTCCTTTGATTGGCAAAAGAAAAATACATGACCAGGCAATAGTGAATTTAGCTTATAATTTCAGTGTTATGTACTTATCCTTGTTTGATGTATCAAAATCCTTTTGTGTACTGTGAATTATCATATTAATAACATCTCCCAGAACAGAAATCAGTGCCTAGGTCTGCGCTGTCCTCAGCTGGTTCTGAAGCTTCCCCCTCACAGCATGCACTAAAACTGTTATTTATGTCCTCATTGCAATCTCTGAGGGTTTCTGCGGGCTGCTCCTGTCAAGAGGCCATGCACCATTTGTTCTGCCACTGACTTACTGTTGTCCTTAGGGTCTTAGACATTGTTGCCAGAATCCAAAGGAGCATTGTGCCCATATGGGATAGTGCTGTTGCTTGAATACGTTTTCTTCTAACGCCCTCAAGTGGGGCAATGCTAATGATTGTCTATCTAGTGTAGCTGCAAGCACTGAAGATCTCTTAGTATCGTCTATGAGATGGGCTTGATGCCACTGTGGAGAATGCTGTCAAAACCACAGGGTGTTGCTGTGTGCTTCGTGTCATGTTAGAGACAGATAAACTACCTATCCTCTCACAAAAGGAAAGGTGTTGCGGAGGATGCTCATGCAGTGGCAACCTTGGGCACTACATTAATGTATATGGCTCCCTTCAGGAAAGAACAGTGTAGTTTCTTAGGTAAGAAGATTAGTGTCTCTGCCTCACCTTGAGACTTTGAAATACCCATTGCAACCTTAAAAACTCCACTCCCAGAAAGGATGTCTCATTATTTTTCTTTTCCATCCAATTTCTTCCCTGCAGATATCAGAATTCTCCTGTTAACTGTGAGCAGAAGTTTGATTGTGTTGGCAAGGTTGTCTCGGATTTCTCAGGGTTGCTTTGTAAATTCCTCCTTAAGTGAAAAAAAAAATGCCAAAACAAAACAACAAACAAACCATTCTTTCTTCTGTACTTTGATCAGGTAACTACAATGGAAATATGGTTTTGCTCCACTTAGGGTGCTAGCTGTCATTTCTTCCACTTCCTCATCATCCTGCTCCACTGTTCAGAAAAGGTAGTCTTCAACACACCATCCATGTGCTTATCTGTGATACTTGGCTGTAGTCTTTATGGGGCTCCATAAAGACTTATGCCAGGATGAAGATGCTGCCTTACAGCTCCCAATTACAGACCCTACCTCCCTCTCCTGATATTTTCCCTTCACTGGCTTTCAGTCTTGGCTCTTGGACTCTGAAAAGCATTGTGAAAGCTGGCAGCCTTCCCCTGATTTACCAGTTATGGTGATCATGGGGACCCCCAGAGTGTTCTTTGAGACAGACAGTTTAGTACTCAGTGATTTTCCCAAAGGCACTGCCAAATGATGACGTATTTTCTACTTGTAGTGTTCAAAGTGCTCTCATTATCTGGATTGTAGATTTGTGAAGTCAGTAAGTAATAATTAGATATACATATATTGATAGGTAAAAATGGCATTGATAGTAGGTATTTTCACTTATTTTCTGAAACACAATAGGATATAACTCTAAGATACATTTAAGGGTACTATACTGTTGCTCACCTATCATTATTGTGTCTGGGTGCCTTTCACGTTAAATTGATAATAATAGTATTATCTGTAGTGGATTCTCTTGTAGTTGTTGTGTTTAGGGGGAAATGTTCAGATGCAGGATTTTTGAGTCATTATAAGTCATTCCTTTACACTTTCAGGAGGAGGTTGCTTTAGTTTTTTAGATTCAAGGAAATGTCAGTTTTCTTCATACCGTTTCTATAATGGAAGAAGAGATTGATGAAGAAGATAACTTTACAGTGTTTTCACTGATGTTTGTCAGGCTAGTTTTGCCTTCCTTCAAAACCTTGAGGGAAGAGCTAGAGTATGTGATGCTGTTATATAAACTAAACAATTAATTTAATGTCAAAAAGCATCACATTCTAAACTTCATAGTTGTTGTGAAGTGTGTTACGTTCACCAAGACTGAAGAAAAGCAAGCTTGCTAGGGAAATGATCTTTCATTGTTAGTATAGCACTTGATTGATTGGATGGTGAAAATTAAATGGTCCAGATGAAGACAAATTAGCAAACCTTAAAATTTTTCCATGTTATATTAAGTGTATGCTCTAAAACATTAGAAGTCCAGGCAACATAAATTAATAAAAAAAAGGAAAACTCAACAGTCTCAAAGCTTCATCAGCCAATCCTGCTTTTTTGTTTCAGTCTTAGACTCTTGCTGACATTAGCATTTTGCCCTTCAGTGCAAGGCTATGAATAACATGAATGAAATGAATGAATTAAATTAAAATCTCTAGGGGAAAGTGTTGGTTTCCATGCAGTACAGTCAGTTGTAGCTCTGTTGCAATGTCTGTCTCTGCAAACAACAGTAAGACCTACTTCTAAATGTGATGCATACCTAAAGGTTTTGTTAGTGTGGTTCATACATAGCAAACCTTACCCTTCAGACCTTAGTGTTTTGAATTCTGCAGGCAGTGGTTGAGCTCCATTTATCCAGGTTTCCTTCATCTGATGCAGGAGGGACATCGATGTGGTTTCGTGTAAGTGCATTGAACTGGTGGAAGTTTTTGCCAGATACCCTTCAACTTTGAGGTTTTTTGAACAAATTATAATAAACGGTTTTGATAAGGATAGCAAATGAGAAAATGCTGTTAACAAAATGCATCAGGTAGTTGCACATTCTTTCCTCTGTGCTGATGTTTTCTATTTGTTTTTACTTAAAATAGCTATAGCCTTCAGTTGTTTGTAATAGTGAAGCATAATGCCTGTATTTCACAGTGTGAGTAATATGCCTGTGCCCTTCTGAAAAAACTAAACAAACAAATAAACTATCACTTATGTTGAATTAGCACTTACCCCAGTGGCAGCGAAAGGTAAGTGTAGTTTTATGTCAACTCTATGAAATCCCTCTCTGCGTGAGCAGCAGTACACAATGGGCTGTAATGGGAATTTCTTACAAATCCCTCCCTGCAGGGATTTACATTGCCAGTAGTCTCCCACATATAATATGGCATAATTGAAAGGCAGCCTCCGTCAGTTTTTTTTCTCCTAATTATGCAGTAATGTTGTTTTGTATGTCGTGTAAAGTTGTTCCATGTTTTGTGTGTATACATATATATACTTTTAGCAAATCAGAAAGTGAAGGTAATTTGGTTTCATATTTTTATTTTCTTCAAGGCTAAGTGTATTTTGTTACTTCTTAATCACTGATTTTCATACCAGTAGGTTGTTTCCTGATGTTTGTTGGTTTCTAGCATAGTCAGATGTATAACATCAAAAACAAAGGCTGACTGAGAGGAAAAGAATGGACCGTTACATAGGTAATTTTTCCTTGAACTATGAGTCTTTTATCATGCATTTATTTGTGGCAGAAATAGATATTTAAAAGCAACTGATCTAATAATTAAATTATTTAATTAGCCTAAATTACATATAGTCACAGATAATAGAAGTTTATAGAAAACTGGGTAAACCCAAGTGAAAAAAAACAAACAAAACAAAACCCCTGTAAGAAAAGACTGTCACGGTTGGAAACCTTGGCACACTGAAGTTATTTGTGGTAGTCACAAAGATTAAAGTCTTGACTTAGTCTGTCTAGCCAAAATCATCGTGCAGCTTTATTAACATGCACTGAAAATTGAATCACTGATAGCTGATGTGTCACAGGTTTGTCATGAGTGTTTCCATAACAGATTTTTGTTGTTACTTAAACCCCAGGATAATGTGATATTCAGTCAGCCTCTGTGGAGGAAGTGAATCTGAACAAAGCAATCCATATGCGTACCTCTGAGGATGCAAAACTGAGACCCAAGCACTAGGAAGCAACATGTAACAAGCCGCAGTCATCTGCAGGTGCTCAAGTTTGGGGAAAAGGTTTCTCATGTGGACACACGTTGTAACTGTCCTGCAGGACCAGGAGACAGGCAGATGCTCCACAGCTCTAGGCAGACCTGAGGTGCCACATGCAGCCTTGCAATTTGGCTTCAGCTGAGTAAATCCTTTCACAACAGCTGAGTTAGGAGAGGTGATGTAGCCACGATTGCTATTTTAGTGTGATCTGCTTTTGAGCAATCTGGAAGGGATGGGGTAGGAGAAGAGAGATACAGAAGACCTGAGCAGAGATCTGAAGTTTTAATCTTGGCATTTTATTATAACAATATAACAATATATTAATTTAGCAATTACGAAGAACAAGAGGCCAAATCTCATTTTCCTGTTTCTTGTCAATAAAGGGTATAGATAACACTAAAAGAAAGAAACTTCTCAGATGTCTGAGTAGTCTTTCCCTTGCATTTTGGGCTACTCATCACTTCAGAGTTCAGTCAAGAGTTTCATCCCATGAGGCAGATAGTTAGCTTTCTGCTGGGAAACCCAATGTGATCCTCTGACAGATCTGTAATTATTTGACATACATGCTGAAGGACAGTAGATGAAAATTAGGAACTTGATACTGATTTGGTAGTTAACTTTGTTAAAAAAAATCACTACCATAATATACCCAATTTTAGTATCTGCTCTTAAAAAAAAAAAAAAAATAAAAAAAGATTAAAGAAAAGAAGTTAAGAGGTACAGGACATTTCAGGACTGGAAATTAACCCAAATGTGCAGACTAAAGAAACTCAACATACACAGTTTATCAAGCAAGGCGACGTAACATCCCTTTTATACCAGTTGTGCGCTGTATTCTGTGATGCTGTCTATGTAGCCTGCAGTTTTCTCCTCTAAGATGTTCTAAGTTTTTATTTGACTCAAAAAGACCTAATGGCAGAAGAGATAGTTTCTATAGAAATACCTAGGACTGATTCTTGACTTTTGGAGTGAGCTTTGCACTGTGGATGGAAATTGCCTGTTGAAGCCTGAACAGAGGTGGTTGTAATTGTATTTTTGAGATAATTTTTGATTAAGAAACATGATTGTGATTTCTGCTTTGCAGACATGTCAGACAGCATTGTAAATATGCAGTATAAATTGCACAAAAAATGAACCACTAATGTTGACTGAAGGTGTGTCAATATATACAAACCAACAGTCAGAAAAGTCACACTTTTTTTTCTTCTCAGAACAAATAGAGTGCCTACAAGTGTACTGCCTGTTTTCTGTTTCTTTGACAATTAGCAGATTGAATTAGATTGAGGCTAGTTAGTTTATAACAGTTTGTATGTATTTAAAACTTAATTATCGGAAAGAAACATAAAATATGAAAGGCATGTGATACCGACCAGAAGAAAGCTATATAGTTGCTGTATTTATGTCAGCTCTTGAAACCTCCAGAGTAATAATTCCAGGGGAAATGGAAGGCTAACAGAGGGCTGCAGGCTGCAATGTTTACTCTGTCATTTCTCGTCTACTTGCCTTGTCTTATGTAAAACTGTGTTGTTTACCCTTGATAGTGAAATATTTCCTCTTATGCACGTAAATGATCATATCTTCTTCAGCAGTGTGTAGTTGATGTTATTAATTTGTTGTCTTTGCATATGGTGTTAATTTTAATGTAGTGCTCAAGAGAAAGTAAATACAACTGGTTCTTTTTAACCCTTAAAAGTTCAGTTTTGTTGTATCTTTAGATGATTTGTGTTCATACCTTTCAAAAGGTCTTCCAGCAATGTGGAAATTGCATGTGCTATAATAATCTATGTATGCTTGTCTTCCCAACAGGGGATTAGTTAGTCTTTAGATTGCGTTGCTCATCTGTCAAATGTAACTACTGTTCATTAGCAAAACACAACCCCATGATGAAAATACGAGTGTTGAGCAGTGAAGCATGCAGTGCATTAATTCCGTATTGGGAAAAATTGTAAGTTTGGCCTCAGTTGCATATTACTTATGAAAGTAATATGTCAGTTCTAAAAAGTATTCTAAAAAAAATTGGATTTCCAGGCATTAATTAAAACAAACTTCACCACAAAACAAAAAAAGTTTATTGTTCAGGTAGAAGCTTATAAGTTTTAGAAGATGAATCGGCATATCTTAGATAATTATCTCAAGATTTGTACTCCAGTGAAGGAAAACCACTTTTTGTTCCCCTCAAATTAAAACAAAAAAAACCCAAAAAAAACCCAAACAAACCAGAAGTTATGGAAGGTTTTTAAACAATATTTTATAATCAAGAAATAGGAGGATTGTGATACATTTTCTACAAAATCTATCTTTCCTCACAGATCTGTACCTGCAGCACAAGTTTTAAGTCACCAGACCATATGTCATATAAATTCATTTATCATGTGTATTACTTTAAGCACACCATATAATAAAAATGTCATTCGTAGTTTTCAAACATTGCAATATTACACATTTTATTTTTGAAATGGTATTAATTGCATGCCACAAGCAGAGACATCTTTTAAAATTCTAAAAGCTGCAATCACAGGGAAAAAAACCTGTGTTTTTTATGTCCAAATCCTTATTTCTTAATGCCAGGAACAGCCAAATTATATGTGCAGGAGACCTTTCCATTTTTTTCTTCCACAAATTGC
The DNA here is from genome assembly GCF_000699245.1 of Pterocles gutturalis. NCBI lineage: Eukaryota > Metazoa > Chordata > Aves > Pterocliformes > Pteroclidae > Pterocles > Pterocles gutturalis. The sequence continues at coordinate 82,668 of NW_010105135.1, read as the reverse complement.
TGCTTTAGGGACTGGCTAATGTGGTGGCACACCAGGCAGTCAGCAAGAAAACAGCAGATAATGGAAAAAGCCTTGAAAATACCTATGCCATTGGGATGCACAGCACAGCCCAGCATGGAAGCCATCATACGGGCTCAGCTTATTAGCACTGGCTCCATTCCATGTCAGCAGGACCCAGGCTGGCTCCCGCTGGCTCAGCCCCCTGCTCCTCAGTGGTTTGGATCCAGAAAGGGTTTATTAGCTCAGGTGCATTGCCTTGCAGGGCCAGGTTTTGCCTGGGATTAAGTGGAGGCTAACAGGAACCTGGAGCTCCCTGGAGTAAGCTGAAGCATTGCCATAAGCAGCTGCACTGCTGACCTGGCTTGGAATTCTGTATGTGGCTCTGCTAAAGCATCCTGCTGGACCAAGGATGCCTTTGCAAACTGCCAGGTCTAATATCTTGGCATCTGTGGTGCACTTAATCTACAACCCAGATAAACCATACATAGATATTTTGGAGGTGGATGTGTTTTTAAGGAATGGCTGTGCAACTAAACAATCTCTGACTCTTTTGCGCCTTCCCCTTTCTCCCTGTTTGCAGCTTGCCCGTTGACTGAAAGGGCAGTGAAGGTTTTCCTGAGAGCTAGCATGCACTGATTAGCAGACTAGTTAACCAATTACTTCATAATTTCTTCAGGCCTGTCTATAGTTGTGTGTGCTGCATGTTGCTTAGTCATGTTTGAGGCGTTTTGGAGGCTGAGCTAGATATTCTCATGAGCTGTCAGATGAGTTGTCTGCTCCAAGCTATTTGAAAATCAATAAAGTGTATTCATGTGGAATTTGCTAAATCTGGACTGAATAATTATCAGAATTTATTTCAGATACATTTGAGTAATTTAATTACTTCAGTAAATCTATGATTTAGAAATTTAGCTTATCTTAGTTAAATTAATAATCTGGCTTGTCATTTTGATAAACTGGTCAACTGTCAAATTAAGTTTTAAAATCAGACTAAAGAAGAGTGTCAATAGAGAGAAGAGCAAGTAAGAATGTTTCATAAGCACGACTGCAGGCTGGGCAGAGAACGGATTGAGAGCAGCCCTGAGGAGAAGCACTTGGGAGTGCTGATTGATGAAAAGCTCGACATGAGCCGGCAGTGTGTGCTTGCAGCCCAGAAGTCAACTGTATCCTGGGCTGCATCAAAAGAAGCATGCCCATTGAAGGAGGTGATTCTCCCTCTCTTTTCCACTCTTGTGAGACACCACTTGGAGTACTGCATCCGGCTCTGGGGTCCTCAGCTCACGAAAGACATGGACCTGTTGGTGCAGGTCCAGAGGAGGGCCACGAAGGTGATCAGAGGGCTGGAGCACCTCCCCTATGAGGACAGGCTGAAAGAGTTGGGGTTGTTCAGCCTGGAGAAGAGAAGGCTCCAAGGGGTCTTAATAGCAGCCTTCCAGTACCTGAAGGTGGCCTCCAGGAGAGATGGGGAGGCACTCTTTATCAGGGAGTGTAGTGATGGTATGAGGAGTAATGCTTTTAACCTGAAAGAGGGTAGATTTAGATTGGATATTAGGAGGAAATTTTTTACTGTGAGGGTGGTGAGGCACTGGAACAGGTTGCCCAGAGAAGCTGTGGATGCCCCATCCCTGGAGGTGTTCAAGGCCAGGCTGGATGAGGCTTTGAGCAACCTGGGCTAGTGGAAGGTGTCCCTCCCCAAGGCAGGGGGGGTGGAACTCAATGATCTTTGATTTCCCTTCTAATGCAAACCATTCTATGATTCTCTGGTTACTTTCTGCAATAATGAAGAGATGGAGAAACTGGATATCTTCTATTCCATTAATTATTGGAACCCTTCCTGTCATAAGGTATAATGATATAATAATATTGCATATTATTATAAGCATATAAGAAAAATTACTAAAAATAAGGTATGTCGGAGAAGAATAAAAATGTTTATAATTATATTTTAAAAATGGCTTCCTTTTTAAAGCACCAAGAAAATCAGCTGGAACTTAATAAGTACAAACAACTGTTTGTACTCTCTCTCCCACTAATCTTCCAGATATGGTTTTCTTCTTGCCAGAGGGAACATTAGCTTTAAGAATAATTTGCTCATCTTTCTCTATGCTTTCTGTGCTTTTCAGGGTTCCATGAGAGATTGAACATGGAACTGATCACAGCAGTTAACATTTATATTGGTAGTTTCTGTTGCCTTGACAAGTCTTGCTGAATCTGCTGGTGGACTGCTCTTTTGGGTGTGGACAGTTTTTAATATTTTATAAAATTAAATCCTTTATAATAAAGATGTGTAAAGGTAAATGGGATTACATGCATTTTGTAAATTCATATAAACATTCTCCTAACTATTCCAATACTCTCTGTATTTCTATTTTCTCAAAAGATACTTAACTTTTCAAAAATAAACCTGAAAATGTTGCCTAAAAAGTATATTAATGGGGACCAAGCTATTATTTTACTTTTCTGATATGCAAATTTGCTCTATGCAAAGTATTTTCTGTTTCCAGACATAGCCACAGGATTCTTACTAGAGAAATAATCTATTTCAGAGAAGATAGCATAAAAAGAAAGTCAAGATTTGGGGTCTTTTTTTTTTTTTCTTTTTACTTTTAATTAAATTTTATTATCATACACTCCGGCAGAATTCTCTTTAGAGATTTTCAAGTGATTTGCCCATCTTTTCCTTGTGGGTCCTGTAACTTCTAACTGTCATTATCCATGTTTGTGAAAAGAGCCCTTTGAAAAGTAAGGAGGGAAAAGCAATTTTATTTTAAAATATTACCCCTATCCTAGTAGTATTTTTGGTGGTGTTTTTTTTCCGATATTTTAATATCTTCTCATGTTAGACATTTAATATAATGTGTGACTGCCTGTTGCTGCTTCATTCTCTTTTCTCTTTCTTCTAGCTTTTATGATGTAGTCTACTTTTGTGAACATAAATTTCTCTTTCTGCAAAACTAGTCATCTCAAAACGCTGTCTACCAGTCACTTATCTATAGTGGGATTCTATTACAATCCAAGGGATTGCTCTTTTAAGAATCTCATTAAAGGCTGAACAAACAAGATGAAAAGAAAAATCCTTCCCCAAGGTATGAAGACTATAGAAAATACTGCATTGCAAAGCTAGTTAGATGGGATAACATTAGACAGGTGGTAATGAAAATATCAGAAAGATTTAATAGCTAAAAATGTGTAACAATTAAGGTCAAGAAATCATCCTGTTTTCTGATTTTAAACATGAAATATAATTCACAGATGGGAGAACATAAACACATAAAATCTTTAATCATAAAGCGCTGGTCAGAGAGGGGGTTTTCTTATGGACTTTTCATATATCTACTGAAAATCTTCCAGTAAAAACAGTATTTTAAAGTTCCCCACCAAAAATATACCTAAAATTTATTTTTAATAGCTTTTTATTAAAGAAATGTAGTTGAAACAAAAAACATAGGTATATTAAGATGCTTTAAAGCTCACATGCTCACTGCTCACAGTGAGTTTACTAGTACTAATTTTACTGCCTGTGACTTGGACATACTGTAAGAAAATCTTGCCAGTCATTAATTTATGGCTAACTTCTGTTAGTTTTAAAAATTTTTGCATTTAAATACATAGAGATCTTGAAATAGATTGGTCTATAATTTAGTGTTTTATAAAATTTTGTCTGTGGCCAGGTCTTACCTCTTTTTTCTAAATTTGTATTTCAGAACATCTTTTCTTATGGTGTCTCAGCAGCTTGTTACTGAAGTTCTCTCCTGAGAAGGAAAGACATACTTGAAAGCTCTTATTCTTGAAAGGGTGATGCTCCAGAGACAATTAAAAAAAAAAAAAAAAAAAAAAAAAAAAAAAAGTTGTGTCTAGATGAGACCCTTTGAAAATCATTGTAGTCTCTTAGTACTAAAACTTTTTAGTTATCGGAATCTTGACAATTCCTGTACTCTTCCTGGTGGCCAAAGGCTGGTACTGTTCAGAGTAGATAGACTTGTGAGTTGGCTATTTTTTTCTGTTTCTATTTTGGATAGAAGGCTGAGCATTTTTCTTTTTGATACAGAGCTCATTACAAGTATTCATTGCCTCTGTCACCTCCGTTTAGAATGTGCTTTTGTTTCTGTAGCGTCATATTTGCCATAAAGACCCCAAGGGAAAGCAATCTGATTTAATAGAAACTGTCCCTGAATTAAAGCTTGAATAAAAGAGATAATTAGTGTTAACAAAATCCGTGGCTTCTAAATAAAGATATATAGTAACTTGCTTTTGTGTGCTTGGACAGTTAAGATTTTTATTTTGGGGTATACTGCTGGTTGTCTTCATGTACCACTAATGTGTAATTTCTGGATTTACTGTAAAATGTAACAAAGTGTTCATCAATTGAGTTAATTTATCAAAACAGGAAGGTTTAGCTATTTGAGGAGTACACACTGTCAATTAAGACAAATAGTTATTGGCTGGTGGGAAGCTCATGAGCAAGTAATTACAAGAGATGTTCCCTGTTGAACTACCACACATTATTCATCAGTTTTCAAGTGATGTGGATTAGGCTGATAAATTGAGTTGCATCATTTGTACCTTTCGCCACTAAGGTCACCTGCACTTTTTAATTTTCTTTGGTTTGGGGGAGGGGTGGGGGTGGAAGGAAAGCTTTCTTTTAAATTCATTTAAGTCATTAGTAACTGAACTGAGAAAGTAATACGGAATCGAAGTTCCTATTTAACCCCGGCTAGATGTGCTCCCCTTTGCAGTGACGATGTGCCCCAGTTGCTCCAGAAGACGTAGCTAACCTTCCATTTTCCTTTCCATGGGCTCTCAGGGGTAATACAGTTCTCGTGAAGTTGACCCAATTGACCAGTAAAAATTCTTAGAGTGATTCAAATCACAGAAATATGGGCAGTTTTCGCATGTACACAAGATTAGAAACAGCTGGGACACAGTGAGGCAGGCTGAAGATAACGTCGGGAGTGGCTGGTTGGAGGCTGGGCTGCCCTGTGCAACTGAGAAACACCATTTGGTCCTGGCTGCATTTCTTGCCATCTCTTGTGGTCCAGGACAAGGACTGCAGAATAATCAAGAAGTAGTAGTTACCTATTTCCAGTTAATTACTTACCGCATAGCACAAGCAATCTAGTGAAGGCAATTCCACTGAGACGGGGGCCACAGGTAGGGTGTAAAGCAGGCAGTGACTTGCTTGAAATTTCTGTAGAAGATGTTTATTTTTGTCTGCTTACTGCTATTCACAGAGAAAAGGTGCAAGTATAGCATTTAAAGTGCACTGTGGAGACACAAATTTTCATACCACACACGTCACTCTAAAAATTCTATGTTTCAACAACTAAGTACATTCAAATTATTTTACATATTTTTAGAAAAGGGAGAGAGAAAAAAAATTTTTTTGGAAATATTGAAGACACGCTGGTCAGAAAAATCACTAACGGTACAAAATTGTAAAATTACTCTTCCTGTCTTCTGACACAAATAATTTTTTCTGTTTGGATAAAATTTACTGGTGATATAGAGGTTGGATACCTTTGGAATAAGAATGTCAATAAACATTATCAATCCCTTAGAAAAGCGAAGATAAGATCTCATTACATGCTTTAGCTCTGGAGGTGATGTGTTTGTTTGGAGTTCTGTATTGTAGGTATAAATGGAAGTAAAAAAAATATATATATATGCATTCATGTTGTGGAATAAATAGACTGAATATGAAAAATCAGAGTTTTAAAAAACAGGCTAAAAAAAATCAAGTGAAAGTAAATAGATAGATCTGGGCCCTAATGGTTTAAAATAGTTTATTTTTGTTTGCCGTTGTTTGCTTGTGTTGCTACATTAAAAAATAGACACCACCAGGCACTCTTTTCTGTGACTGTTCCCATACGCTATTTCTTACCATGCCTGAACACGACATACAGGAAAAGAAATGTATAATTATATGGTCAGCATACAGAGAAATCTTAGGCCAGACTGAAGGCTTTTTTTCTTTATCAGTGGTTAGAGCTTTGGGAACAATATGGTGAGGAGAAACACAGGCAGAGACTTCTAGTATATCTTTTGTCTTCAAAGGGCCATATTGCATACATATGTTGGATTTTGCTTTTGTGAAGACATAGTCGTCTGTCTGATCTGTGTCATGAAGCTGAGCTCAAATTTCCCTGTCCTCCTTTCTCTGCTTGCAGGAGTGATATGAATAATAAACATGGGCATGATTCAGGGGATATTATCCAAATTACTGGGGTTTGTTAAACCTTAACAGCCTAACAATAATGTTAGAATTGTTACTGACAATTCTACTACTCTCAGTGTTACTCTACTTCTCTCAATGTTATTTTCTTAAGGGTCAGTTTGTTTGTACCTGGTCTATTATGATTCCAGGTTAAAATGTAGTGTCTTGTTAGACATAGATTTTGTGGCGTGTGCCTGATTAGGAACACATGAATAAGAACAAATACAAAATTCCACTTATTCTGTTAAGTAGATAGTTTTTGTCATAACCCTGTTTCAGGAACATTACTCTGAATTCTATGGACTGTATAATACTGGATTACTTGCATGGGATACAAAATGTCTGGATTTTTATCAACAAGACAGAAACCCTGTAGGCTGTATCAACATGTCACCTTTAATTTAAATAGGTGATTTTAAAAAAGAAAACTTGTAGAATAATTTGTCTCTGTAGGCATATTTTTCTGTCTAATAATGCGGTGCAGTATCAATATATCTGATTTCCAGTGAGGTTGAGGTGTGCTTTGTGTTTAGACAATTTCTCTTTTCTGTCTAAACTGTGCTGTTTACTGTGGGAGGTTGGGTTGCATAAATTAAGTATACAGTGGATGCAACTGAAGCAATTTGTGGCATTGGGTTTCCTTTTGTAGTTTTTCTCAAATTTCTGTTCTGATATTGCCTAGATAAACTGTTGTGATTTGGTTGAGCTATAGGAACACCTGAAACGAAAAGGTACCTCGGACAGGATAACAGAGACGTGACGTTGTGTATAGCCATGAGTTGAGACTGGTGAGGCTGCTGCATTAATTTTTCGTCACAAAATTTCAAGGGCTTTTCCTGTGGTTTGGGAGACTGGACTGGTCTTACTTATGGAGAAGTTGGAAGTGCTGGAGCCTTGTTACAGGATAATTTTTCACATTGATAATCAAGTGTAATTGGCACTGATGCTGTCCTATGACACGGAGCCACCTTAGCCCTTTCCCTGTTTTGTTGAGTATATTAAAGGATAATCAAAGAGGATTCTCAAAGTGTCATAGCAATAACTGGTCTACTGATCTCCATGAACTATAGGCATTTACATCTTTTGAATGTTTTTATGTATCGGGATGCTTTTTTTTTCTTTTTTTTTCTTTTTTCTTTTTTTTTTTTTTTTTTCAAAATTGTACTGTAGTGTAAAGTAAATTTGGGTATAACTTGAATACATCATCAGTGTCTTTTTTTTTTAAATTAAAACCTTAGTCAGACAAATCTCATTAGTCATCTTCCATGTCATTAACTTATAAAGAAAAATATTGCATGTATTAAAATGTAATTTTGGTTAATGTATATCATGACTAAAATTATTAAGGACTTTTCTGATAGTCGTTGCTCTTCAAACCTCTTCCTCCTTGGAAATCTACAGCAGCTGAAATGGCAGAACACTGTGTAGAGATACAATATCTATCAGATGTTACCAAGGATGCTAGACAACAATGACAACAACATTTATGAAAAAAAAACATTATCTCTCTTTCTGCTCCGGCAAATCAGGCAAATATCTGTATACTGCTTTCAGTGTACTTGTTTAGATGTGTATGAGAGCAGAGTGCTTTGCATATGGCTAAATAGGAATACATTTAGTATTTAGGAAAAAATAGATGAAACTTGGACTGTAATTTAGTAGAAAATATTCTGATTGAAAAGTATGCAAACAAGGGGGAAAAATATCCTATTATATGATGTTATCTAAATAGTTCACTCTGCAAAGCATAAATACAGTTCAGATTGAAGCTAAACGATACATAGTAAACTCAGTTTCTTACAGGCCGAGGTTCATAAGTAACATGCAAAATATTTAATATCCTGTTCTTTTTTATGTAACCCCTTGAATTGTTCCAGATTTTTCAGTGTTACTTTGGCTAGACTCTGTTCTGTAAATAATTGTCAAAATGTTCTTAACGTCATCACTGGTTCCTGCAGTCCGAATGACATCTTCTGTCTTCTGTTTGGAGATAAAACATTGTTCCAGTTGCTCGTTTGGAACCAGGAGATTGCCCGCTTCAAAAACAGGCTATCGGCATTTATTAATATGGCATTCCTCACAGGTTTACGACAAATTAAACATTCAAAAGAGATGAAACTGGTTTGGTTGTTTGCTTCTGTTTCTGTAAGAGACGAGAGAATGCTTTTCTCTTTGACCCATACCTATATATATACACACACATGTGTGCATAAACACACATACATGTGTGCACACAGACCATGTAAGACTTAATATTTACAAACTGAGTTCTGTCTTTAGGTTTTATTGTTGGTGGATTTTACTACGCAGAAATACTAGACACAACACTTTGAAGTTGGCCATGGTTTTGAAATTAACAGCGCATAATTTTTGGACAGGAAGAGAAGAGAGTTTATTGCTTTAATTACAGTGTAATGTTCATATTAAATATATTTATATTTTAAAATTCCAGTTTTAAGGAGATTTTAATAGAAGCTGGAGCTGATGAGGCAAAGCAATGCAAAAAGGCTGTTCCAGATGGCGTATATCCAGAGGGAGACATTCGTGTATTGACAACAGTGGAAATATATGAAAAGATAAATAAGTAACGAGTATGAGACTAGTGAAGAGAATCCGAGTGAGAATAGTTCAGAACTCAATCTGTTGTTGTAAGGAAAGGAGTAGCAGTATCCTCTACATGCTATAATCTGATCCCAGGGAAAGGTACTGAAAATGGTAAGTACTTCAGTCAAGCGATAGAGGAATGCAAGAATGAGTCAGCAGCGTGGTTATAGATTAAATTGCAGAGCAAGAGAATAAAAAAAATGCAAATACAGGAGGAACGGGAGAAGAAGAAGAAGAATTTATAATGAAGATCAGTCTCCTCAATGTGATGGTAGAGATATAAAGGTAATTTTTATGGATTAGAAACAGAAAAGACTACATTGTGTGAGGACTTAGTTTCTGTCATAGGTAGTTTGGTGGACAACTGATCTAATCTGGCATAATGGCAGTTCTTCCTTGTGTTGGAAGATATTTGTCTTCTCCAAGGAAAGTACTCTGTGAAGCTAAATGTTTGCATTTGACTAACTGCATTTAAAATTAATTGAAATAAATATGAAAAATACTATCTAATGTTAAAAAATCTTTCCCATTCCTTTTCAATATTGTTTAAAGTGACAAGACCATTTTTATGAATACCCTATAACTATCTCAGGTAAAGGTTAGAACTTAATATTGTGTCAAGGAAAGTTGGCTCTTTAGTTAAAAGCAAATAGCAACTGCTACCTTTGATTGGAGGACTTTTTTGCTAAATACCTAATTATAGTGCTGTGTGTCTGCTCACCTTCGGTGCAATGCAGCTTTTGTTCAAACTCCTTACTGTGAAATTTCTTTCAATTTTGTTATATAGTTTTTAGCCCAGTGCTATTTGTATATTTTTGTTTAAATATTCATTGCTTCCTCCTGGGCTTTTTTTCTCTATCCTGTAGAGAGTCTGCAGTGTCATGCCCTATACACAGTGCACCAGGGGAGGCCTTTTTTTTACCTGCCCAGATAGTAGCCAGCAAAAGCTCCCTGGGAGTACTCCTGGAAGCATGAAGAGTTTCATATATTAGCGATTAATTAAAAATTACCCTTCTTGGAAATATAGATGCACTACCTTGTGCTTTGTGAATTCCATCTGCCATCTCCCACCCAACATGGCAGCATTCTCACTCCAGCTCTGCTGACCAGAATATTGGCTGCTGCCTGGCTCACCAATTCTCCTTTGCAATTCAAAATAAAGGGTATCATGTAGCCACCTTCTGGAAGGAACAGAGATTGTTGTTCTGCAGTGGCAAGTAGGTAAACTTTGTAACACTGCAAATTTGAAAGGATAAACATACTGAATTAAAGTATGCCGATTATAATTTAGAGCTTAAAGATATGACAGTTCCTTTTTACTTTGCCAGAAAGAGTAACAGTTGTGCCCCTCATGAAGTTAAAGCAAGTCTGCTTTTATAATGAGAATTATTGTGAGATGGTAGAGACATGGTTCAGTGGCTGTATTGTTGCCATCTTATCAAGTTTCTGAAAGTGATATCCATCCGTCAACTACTGATTCGTTTTCCCTTATTAAAATCACACACAATGCAAAAAAGACACTGATATATACCTAAGCAATTCTATATTTTTAAACATTTTAACTGCTCTCTCTTAGCAATCAGAAAATGTTATCTTTGTGTTATCCTAATTTATTGTGTATTATATATTTTATAGTATATCTGAATATTTTGGTATGTTTTGTTCAAGTTAGTATGATAAATGCAACAAAATTTAGTTGCTGTAGTCTCTGCAGAGAATCAGCAATTTGAAAATACCTTCTAAGCAGTAAGGCGACATGCTAACTACATTGGGATTTTGAAGGGGAAATTCTTCAAGGGCACAAAGGGAAGGAACATGACCAAATGCCCCTGCAAGCAAGGGGCTCTGGCTACACTGGGGGTGGGTTGCAGGGACTGTGCTGCCCACCTGCTCCTGTGGCTGGGCTTGTCCCCATCCTGCCTGGGAAGGGAAGGGGTCTCAGTTCTGCTCAGGAACCCTGGGGCCACTGCTGGAGCAGATAAGGTGAGCAGATGGGGAAAGATAAAAGGAGGATAAGAAACAAAAGCAGTATCAAAAGTCTTACTGCGGGGTGGCAGGGTGAGGCAGGGGAAGAAGATCTGTGTTTTGGGGACATTTGCTTAAACAGAGCTGTTTGCTAGCAGATGTCTTAATTATCAAGGTGTGTTGGGTATGACTTTCAGTTTACAGCAATGTAAGCTGCAAGGTCTGATTTATTATACTTTGTTGTACAACAAAGATGGAGCTACCCTCTGAAAAGAACCTGCTAATACAGGCCTGTAATTTCAGTTTTTCACACATTTTTTACACTGTGTTTCAGTAAAAATCTAATCTACCCAATCATTGCTTTAGGCAATAATACTGTATAGTGTAAAAAATGTCAAACTTAATGAAAAAAAAAGGGGGAAGTCATAAACGCTCACTGAAACCACTTCTTTGAGTACTTTTTTCCTACAAGATCTATGCATTCTCTTTTGTGGGTTTTGTGGAATACTTATTAAACAAAACAAAAATAAAAAGGGGAAGCTCTACCAACCTGGAAACTCTTCCATGTCTAATGTATATATTAAAGCCATAAATCTATTAAATATATTTTTAAGAAATCATTGACATACAACCTAAAAGAAGAAAAGTTTTACGCTGTAGGAGTCAGATATATCTTACTGCAGCTGGTTGAAACTTGTTCTTGGGCTTTTTAAAATGAAAAACAATGAAAATTTTTGCAATCAGTTGGGCAAGACGCTCAAATTCTTTACCTTTAAAATAGTTAAACTTTTTATTTTAAAGTTAAAAGGAGAGAAGGAATAGATTCTGCAGTATTCATGCTATTTAATTGCAACAAATAGTTTAATTACCTGACTCACTCATGTATGACAAACCTCTAAAATCTCATGGGTAATTTGATAGTACATACGAGATGAAACACCTGCATGTCAATACTTTGGTCTATTTGCATAACCCCCTTAAACAGGGAGGCAATGGACAATCTGCAACAACGGTTTAACAAGTCTTTATGTGTTCGTTGCTGTCCTTCCATCTCTTCCATTAATATTTGTTTTGTTTTTCTCCTTCATGCTACAACAGTAATGCTGATGATGCAACCCCAGACAGTCATTTCTGTGTAATAGCTTTGGGCATGAAATGCTTGATTTGCTCTCCTGAGCAGCTATCATGGGCTTCGCTCCCCAGGTCTGTATGTGTGAGGGGTCACAAAAATGAGGACTTGTCTTAAACTTTAGTGATGTGGGTAATGAACAGAGTGAAAAAGGAATAGAGGGAATGAGTAATGCAGCCATAGTGGAATTGAAGGCAGGAGTCAGAAACTTTTTGCTCAAAACAACAGATTTATTTGATTCAGTTCTTGGGTGTTTGCTTTTATGAAAGAAAAATAGGCAAGAGGAATAAGACAAGAAAAGAAACAGATTATTCTTGGTCTATCCTAGCATATATAAAGCCATAACAAAAACTGTACATAAGAATAAAGAACAACTTTATTTCCTCTGGACAAAGACTATCTGGACTAATGACAGCTTTCTCCTTACTTATTTAGCTAGTACATGTAGAAGGAAAGTTTATTATATGCCAGTATATTACCCCCCACCCCGCCTATGTATTCAAGAGATTTTTCATTTTGCAACTTTCCTTTAAATCTTCTGGAGTGGTCTTAGCTAATATGAAAAATGTCAAGTATCTTTGAAAAAGTTGTAAAAAACTAGTGTCACAAAATGAAGGGCTGAACAATTTGAATAGTTTAGTTCTCATAATCAAAACTTAGGAAGAATCCAGAAATAAAAAAAAAAAAAATAATTTGCTGCTGGAATATGTAAAATTGTTTGACCTAGGTGAAAATTAATTCGTCCACAGAGAAGAGAGCTCTTATAAATGTAGTGGTTTTGCTTCTGGGTCAGAGAATGAGAAATAAGGCTAGATAATGAAAAGTATACTAGTAAAATATACTATATGCTTTTATGTTGCTGTATTTCTATATACTAGTACATTACAAAATATGCTATATCCCAAAAATGCTCAAAACATCATTCAGCAAAGATGTTAATTGATTGGACCTGTTCTTTTCAAACTACTTTGTTAAAAAAGTTAAGGACAGTATTCTGAAAAGTTGAAATGTTTGAAAATGTTCAGGATATAAATTCAACCCATGTGAGTAACAAGTGGTCTATACAGATATCAAGAATGCCAGTATCCTCTCTTTGCTGATGGCATTTCCAAATATACTTTGTTTTTATTAGCAATTCCTGAAAATGAAGTGCTCTATTTTTTACATGACTTGGAAGCAATATCCACACTTTGGTCTTAAGCTTTGGTTTATGAACCTATCTCCACCCCCTGATCCTATCATTTGTTCATCTCTAATTAGGAAAGTCATGTAAAAGTCAATTATAGGGTTATTCTCAACCATCTGTCCAAAAAGTCTCTTTTTTTGGAAGCTCACATGCACAGAAACACACACCAGAAGGTCACTATCCTTGTATAACAAACTGCTTGGGCATATCTGAATGAACAGGGTTAACTGTATTTCTCTGCAGAGATTTACTCATGCCTAAAGTTAGATGCAAGCACAATTCATATCTTTATGAATTAAAATCAGTACCACTGGATCTCCACAAAGATAAAAGGAGTTTCTTTTTATTTAAAAATAGTGCTGTCTGCATTTTCTATATAAATCAAAATGTTTTTATTCAGGTAAAGGGCAAACTTTTGCGAAGGAGTGATTTGGGGCAGGGGAGAGAGAGTTCCAACAGTGTGGCTTCCTCACCGTCTTAACCAGTAGGCATTCACTTGTTAAATAAGTAAGTTTGTGGTCGGTGATGTACCAAATAACTTGCCTGGTTTTCTGTTTTAGTACCAGATTTCCCTTTGGCTTTTTCACAACAAATGGCAGGAGATTTCTAGATTTCTTTCTACATCTTTCAGTATAGTAAATTAAGTTACAGATATTACTCAGATATCCCTAACCACAATGTTATGGTAGTAAAAAAATGTTATATTCATTAGAAGTATTTAATAAATTCCTAGGTTTTCCTTTGACTAAAGGAAAATTAGGGTGACTCAGCATCTATAGAAGACTAGCTTTACATATGTATCTGTACATTTACATTCGAAGTCAGAAGCCTAATCCATGCAAATGTATTAATAATTTTATGACAATATTTTAACTTATTTTGTACTAAACAGTACATGAGCATTGCTACATGAAGTGCATCTTTTAAGTGAAATCACTATACCAGAGTCTGTTATAGAATGTTAAAGAGAAAAAGGCTTGGTTACTGTTACCATATCCTGCAGCCTCTATTTTAGCTACCCTTAATTCACTGTCATGATCTCAACCTCTTTCGATTTCTTTTCTTCCCCTTAACTTTTTACTTTATGTTTTTAATAAAATGTGCTCTAAAATGAAGAGCCTCTTTCCCATTCAATACTTCACAGCAGTGATTGGGGAAAAAAAATAAGTTAAAGGCCTGAGGGTAAGGTTGACGTTTCTGTTGAACCAAAACCTTCAGTTTTTCCTTAATTAAAAAAAAAAAAAAAAAGTCATTTGATCCTAAATTTAATTTTTCATTTTGTATTTTAAACTATTTTCTTCTAAAACATAAATTTAAGAATATTTCAAAAGGAAATTTTATTTTAAAAAGATCTCAATTTTCTCCCCATTTAAAAAAAAATATTCAAAAAGTTAAAACAAAGAGTAACCTTCTGTTCATTAAGGATAACTTATCAGATTTGCTTTTAATTCTCATCAGCACTATCTTTGTCTCAGGAGACATACGTGGTTATGGCTGGGTTCCTGCCTGTACAGTTCTTGAGGAGTGCTGATGCTCTTCCATTTATTCATAATCCTCCCTAGGTCTTCACTGATTTTTTTTCAGATATTATCAATTTATATGTGATACACAGAGCTGTTGCACTGTAGGGGAAAAAATTGTGACAAAGATATAATTCATTACTTAAATCTTTCATAGCTGTGAACTGTGATATAAGAACAATTAAACTGTGACATCAATAGTGTATCTAACAAAAACCCTAAACTTTCAGTAAAGAATGATCAGCACATGTATGTTTGTAGATATATTGTCAGTGATTAAATTGAAAAATGAAGGTTAAGAAATATATGTCCTTACACTAGGATGGCATTTGTGTGCTATAAATATTGTATCGTTGGGAAGAATATCTGAAATTAAGTTGACAGGTATAAAAGTTTTCAAAACCTGAACCAAGAAATGGATTTTCCTCCTTAACAGAAAAAACACGAAGAAACAAAAGGAATCAATAAAATTGGTATTATGATTGTATAAAGTATTAAATAAGTTTCCTTTTAAATATGGAATCAAATGCAGTTTGAGAATTTCTTCAGTCATGTTTCTGAAATCCCTCTTTGAAAAACAGATTATTTTATTGATAATGCAGTTGGAAAATATTTTTATGAGTTAATTTCTTGCAGAGAGCTGGGGCTTATTCTTAGATCCAAATTAAGGTTTTTGGATGAAGAGGAGGGAAGTTATTTTACTTTCTAAAGTATAAAATAAATATTGAAGCAGAATGTAGGCTCAGGTTTTTTGTGTTACCTTATATGAAATCGTTTGACTACATATAGTCATCTCTACAAGATTCCATTTATCCCTATTTAGAAGTCACTTTACGAATACTAAAATATTACACAGAACTGCATAATTTCAAGCACAGTGGCTCATAAGTGCCATGGCGTGTTCTTCTTTCTAGGCACGGTGCATAAAATGTCGAGTTATAAAATTATAATGAATACGTTCTAAGCATTCAATATACTCTTCTGGCATATTAATATTATGCTGTGGGTCTGTTCTGGAGGATAGCAGTTATATATCAGAGTTTTTAATTCAGTTCAATGATCAACACTGAGTGGGAGATTTTTGAGGCAAGTATAAAATTCTGCGATGCCTTTGTGTGTTCTGCGATGCTGGAGGCTTGGTCGAGGTATTCTCGCACATCAGCAGTTCCTGTCAGTTGAATTATCCTCCTGTAAACGTGTAGGCCTTCAGGATAACGATGGCAGAAGATGCTTTTAAAGATAGACTGTCTGAGAGGTGTTACATGAAATGGCAAGCAATTTTGCCACTAATTAAATCAATAATTGAATCCAGTACTTTGAAGTTATTTTCTCCTATTGATTTTAGGGACATTGCTCAGATACTAAATTAAAAATAAACAAACAAACAAATAAATTCATTTGCTTTTCACTTTTAAGGATATAATGCTTTGTAACTTGTAGGATTAAGGCCAAAATTCCTTTATTTTTCTCAGGTCTTCACTTGTCTTATCTAAAAGAGAAAGTGCCATGAATTTATTATAACTGTGAAGAGGCATAAAATTAACCAATAATTTCTCTCTTCCATTAAAAACATTTTATTTATTTCCTTCAACTGTGTTTAAACCCAAAATTTGATTTTTTTGAATGAGTAAATACACCTCATTCTTAAAAACTTGTGGTTTTTAAAGTACGTTTGAGTTTTATTCAATACTTTTCAAGCTATTTTGGAAGTGTTTTTTTTTTTTAATTTTTCTTTTACAGAGCACTTTCAAAAAATACATGTCACACATCCAAATGCACATAATTAATGAATGAGAACTATTTTCTCTTTTAATGAGAATGGGCTGTGAAATGTTTACAGTTAAGGTTTTTATACCAGACATACACACTGTTTTTTTCACTGTTAGCAAATATGTAATGCACTAAATTTTTTATGCTAGGGATTATAACAGACCATGCATAATTAGGTTAGGTAAAAGTGGCAAATGACAAGCTTCAGGAAATCTTCAGTTGGAGACAATACTGAAATTAAGATCTTTCCTTATCTTTCGTTAGGTGGGCTTAAGCTTAGTTTGTGCCAACATAGTTTATCTCAGTTTGACTTTGGTGCAGCCTGTGACAATGGTCATATTTATTGGAACTGTATGTTTTAGCATCTCCTTCTCTAAAATGTTAGCACTGGGGAGAATTGTCCTTTACAAAGAACTGGAACTTGTTCTGGGTAGAATTATCTAATTGCTTCTCCTTAGAGCAATCACTCTCCTGCACTCTCACTGCTGTGATGGGCCAGGTGGTCTTAAGCAATTAGAATAGGTATTTACAGCATTAAAATTAGACAAAGAAATTATAAGAGCATTAGAAAGTCACTTGATTTGAGTAGGGGGGAAAAGGTCTTATATGAAGCGAAGAAACAGAAGATTTTTACCACACTGTCAATTTTGTTTAATCAGCTTCCCAAGTTTGGTATGCCGTTACTGCTTAGGTGTCACTATTTATTTATATATTATTTTATAAACATCAGGATTATGTAAAATATGCCTGAGAAAAGAGATGAGACTTAAGCTGACACATAGAAAAAGCATAACTGGACTGGAACATAAATAAACCTTTTAAGTACTCTTAACATTTTTCTGCCAGAATTATATACATATAAAAGTAGTCTGTGAGTCTGTAGCACATCTATTAACATCAGTAAACAGAATGTCATCAAATAATTAGGAGGCTGAACTTTTTATAACATCACCATATTTTGCATGAATTCTTATTCTCTCTGTGACCAAAGTGAACTGTTAACAAGGATTTGTTGAGATAGGAAAAATAAAAGGTGTTAGGAAAATATGTACAAGGTAAGGGCTATAGAGAAGCCTCTCTAAACTCCAGAAAGATCAGGGTTGAAGATGTATAGATCCTAACCAGGTTGGATCCCAATATTTCCTGTCTATGAGTACTTGGTAGAAGTACTGACAAGAATTTCAAAATAATGTTTCAGTCTTACGGCTGCCCTCTAATCTCTGAATCATAAACATTTGAGCCTTTTGCTAAAATTAAAATATCAGCACTATGTTGCTTAACAAATAAATAGTTTGGGCATTTTCTTCTGGTTTTAGATAGTTTAGAAATAGCATGTTCTAGCTCTGCTCTTCCTGTCCTTTAAATCTACTTATCAAAAAAAGTGCAGAGCAATTTTAAATGATGAACTCTTAGAACACCTTGGATGAACTTTTTACTCTGTTTTCTCTACTACCTGTGTTCTTTTTTTGGTTGTTTATTCTTTTCCTGTTTTGTATACTGCAGGTCAGGCTATGTTAGAATGTTTGCTATCGACTTGGTAAGAAACATCACAGAGAAAGTCCTGAATGCTTGTTGAGTCAGATTAAAGATTGTTTCGGTAGGGGTACAATAGCCTCAGGTCCGCTCCTCCCGATGAAATATAAAGTATAGCTCTTTGGAGTTCGCTGCACACTCTCATTAAACCTTCTGTGCTGACACGGTGTCATGGACAAAATCTAAATGTGGTTGTGTGGGAGCCACCACAGATGTTTTTTGTCTGAACGTTGACAATTCAGCTGACCCCTGGGTTTCTCTCCTGCACTCGAGAAGTGTCTGGGCCACATTGGCAGAGCACTGCACAGAAGGTGTTGGGCATTGGACTTCTTAGGGAAATAGTCGGTTGCTCTGGCTCCCGTATGGAACTGCTTCACATTGTACATTCTCTTGTTTTAGCTAAAAACTTTCTCTCTCCTTTCATGATCAGAGTAGTTAACCTGGTACCTGCTTCAGAGTTTCAAGTATCTGTCTTGTGGTCTAAGTATTTTCAAAATTCAGAACTAGCAGAGGAACAAAATACCAAAGAGAAGTAGTATTCTTTCTGCTGTAAGTGCCAGATCGGTAGGCATCATCATCATCATCTGGAAATGTGTGGTTTACAGATTCTGTGAAAGCATTTTTTGTGAGGGCTACTAAAAACAATGCCATATGAAATGCAGTAAGACATAACTTGAACAGAAGGATATTCATTAATATATCTAATTATGTCAGTAGTACTATCTGTAAGAGAACTCATCTGAAATCTCATTTTCTGTGTAAAGGTTATTTCTAAAATGAAAGCTCTTAGTTTTAGACAGGAATAGCCATTTTGTAGAATTAGCAGGGTATGCAGAGAGTATAGCTACTTCAAAGAAATAAAAGTTCCTTTTTAGTAGCTATGCTCATAAAATCAAACTCAGCACTTAAACCATTCTAGGCTCAAACTACACCCACTCACACCCCCCCCCCCCCCCCCCCATTCACCCTCCCAATTAATAATTTTCTGTGTGTGTTTTTTTGGGGGGGAGGTAGTTTTTAAACTTTAAAAATATATCTTAGTGAGAAGTCTTGCATAGGAAGGAAATTTTAACCCTCAGGAAAACTGGGATACACAGTAACCCCCGAGTCTTGGTATAATTAAGCCAATTGTCTGGTTGATATTCATACTGATGATTAACATTTCTATTTCTGGTGAAATAATTGTGTTAATTTGTAGCAAATGTAATTTTGTTTCTCACATCTCAAAATGAAGTACAATAGATTTTTTTACATTTGTTTTGCATTCCCAAATTTAACATGAATATTTTTTATAATAGTTAAGCATAAAAATGATTACTGAAGCTGCACATTCAGCTCTTCTTTTTTCTTGGTAGATTTCTATCAATGGAAAATTCCATAGATATCCATCAAAATGAAACTTTCAAGGACATAACTCCTTATTAGTTAAAAGTATTTATAGCCTTTGGATAGTTTACAGTAGTTTGATCTGCGGTATTAGTTCTGCATTAGCTGACATCATGCATATATTATTTAATGTGTACCAAACAATCAGATCTCTAAGTGAGTTCTTTATTCTCCCCAGCTTCTCTTTTTCTCTGAAAACAAAACATTGCAGAGCAAGTCTTTTGAGATAAAACAAAATACTTATTTAAGAAAACTGATGCCAGATGAGGCCAAAAGTGTCTCCAGGCTAACAATATTGATTAACATTTTTAAAGTTTGATGGCTAATAGTTTAACAATTTTTTTTTTGCCTTAAGGATTTGAGATTTTTTGCTCAAATCCTGTGGTTTAACATGACAGCCACATTATTAATTAACAGAAACTGTAAAGAGTGACTTCTAATAACTGCTAGCTGCATAATTTAGTAATTTATATACAGTATAAATACTTCTGGGTGTATGCCAAAGGAATTAATAATCATAGGAATAATATCACTGAACTTTCGTATCAAGGAGACACGGTAATACTTTATTACAACATTTGAATTAAAGTGCAAATTTAACATCCTTATTCTAGGCTATGCTTATTACAAGTCGGAGAGAAACTGATAACATTACAGACCTAGAAGCAGGAGAGTACAGCTCTGAAAAAGCATACACACAAGCAACCTATAAAGGTCGCCTTTTATTTTGTAATTGTGGAATATAAGTAGTGGAAGGAAACCTAAAATTATAATCTTTAGTTGGTTGCCTATATGATTAAAAAAGAAAATAATAGTAAAAAACCCCAAACCACCAAACCCGAGCCTTTTGTGAATGGACAATGTTAGTACCTTACTGAGCTCATAGATCTATCATATTTCTCTATGCAATAGAGAAGGAAATTAATATTTTACCACGCATGCTTAGCTGATAATGATGCTAAAAATATTTTTTTTGTTATTTTACAGGGGGAAATTAGCATTATTTTTGTTATGTTTTGCATTCTCCAATATTTGAATTGGTAACACTTGAATATTCTAATTAATTCTGATTTTTAATTTCTGCTGCCTAGATTTTAATAACTCACTTTTGAGGTACTTTGTCCATCTCTTAATTACTTCCCCAAGTAGATTATATGTGGACACAGGACATACTGAAGACAGATATGACCTGGGCTTCTCCTCTGTATTTGGTTATGTTCAATCATTCTTTTGCTCTCATTTGATGACACACAACTTTTTTCATTCTGATTTTGTACGTTGTGCACCTTGGCTTTCAAATACAGGCACACCAGATGCTTCACGTTACAGTCGTGGTTATATGTTGCTTATTGAAGTGATGTTTCCTCAGCATCAAGAATAATGGCAACTAATGACTACCAGAAAATTCCTGTGGGTGTTATGAATTATCAGTAATCAGAAAGAATTCAGTATATATATGTATATGTGTATATATATATATATTCAGTGTGTATATATATATATGTTGAAAATCTACTTTTCAAATGTCATATGCGTATTATCCTTCCCCCTATTATCTCATGGGTTGATGGGGTTTGTATCAGGACTTTAAAGTTTCCGTATCAAGTTTCTTAAATTCCCAGTATGAGGCATCTGTGTGCAAGCTTTTTCTTTGCAAAAGACTGAAAGATGTTCCATGTATCCTCCTACTAGGTGGCTTTTCCTTATTAAATGCCCTTTCTTCTGTAGAGTGTGACTTTTACCTTTTTCCTATTATACCATTGTTTTACTGTGCTTTTTATATATTGTAGTCTCTCTCTATAGACTCAGTACTTTTATTTCAGACATGTTTAGTCTTTTAACTGCTCTATTTGCTTAGTATTAATTAAGTCCTTGTGTAGAGTGTAATTGCAACAGTTTTATGTGAAGTATGTGGGTCTCCAAGAATAGCAAATACAATTGATTTTGTTACTTGGCTGTCTCTTAATTTTCCTGAGGCTGACATTATAACTTATGCAGAGCACCAAAGTTTAAGAATTGTAAAGAAAATTTGAAATATGGAATTGTTAATAAAGAATAAGCTGGTTTTTTTTTGTTGTTGTTGTTAATTAATAGCAGATACTGCTTTTCATTTTATCCAAGTCTTAAAGCTATTGATATGTTTACCAGTTGAAGGAAAAAAAGAGTCTCTAAAACAGGAGCACTTTTTCTTTAAAGGTAAATTTCATTCTTAAAGCAGAGTCAATGAACCCGAATTAAGTCATGTCATGTTACTAAAAGAAAGAATTAAAACATTTTTGTAATACTAAGACTGTTGTAGAGTTATGTCAGTATAAAGTACACGAGGAAGAGAAAGCTTATCATAGGCATAAGGAGTTAATGAATACAGTTTAATGTTTTTCCCCCATTCTGTGCTTACAGGCAAAACAACAATAAAATAAATCAAACCCCCAAACAAAACAAAAAACCCGAACTATAAAATTGGCATGAATCATGCTGAACTATGTAGCTTAAAAGACTCAGAATTCAGGAACTCAAAGTTCAGTTTTGCTCATATCTGACAATCTGCTTGTTTCACCTCCCCCTCAAGATGAGAGGTCTGGTACAAAAGCTGATGCCTAAAGCAGAAAGAGGCATTAAGAAGGCAGTGATCTATCGTGCTCAGCCAAGTCAGGAGGCAGGGCAGTGCACAGGATGGGGCTATTTGCATGACTCACTCAAACCTGACTCCCTTAAATCATAAACAGCTATGGAATTAAAAAGACATCTAATAGAATTTTTGTGAGTTAATCCTTATCTAGTAAGGACAATGCTTAACATTGTATGGTACTTCAGCTCCTACGACCTTTGTCTTGTGGTAGATTTGTTTGGCTTGTTCCTTCTACAGATGTCACTCTATTATGATCAAGCAAATTTTTTTTTCTTTTTTTATTTTTTTTTTTAGATCAATGATTTTGACTGAGTCTTCAGCAAAATGTTATAAACAGTTTCCATTGGTTTATGTTGTGAAAGAATTACTTACTTTGCTCTGATAAATATTTTTAAGCTGTGACTATCAGGTTTCTAAGTGAGCACTGAAATAAGGTTTATAATTTCTAATTAAGGGGAAATGGAAAGGTTTTTTTTTTTTTTTTTTTGCTGTCTACAGTACTGCTTAAGTCTTCTTTTAAGACCAAAATATTTAATCTCATAGTTAAGAGACTTTTTTGATGAACAAATGAGTCAGAATTCCAAACTAAATGCCAAATGTGAAGAAAAATACCACTTGGGTAAGGAGCAGAAAATTCTTAAAGTGCTTATAAAAGCAAGTATAGTGAATATAAGGAAATATACTTTAAAAGAAAAACAAAACACAAACAAACGTATCAAGTGATTGTGTTCTCTGTTTAATGGAGAGACACGTTTTTGAAATTTCTATAACACACAAGACAGTTTTTGTATTATCATTTTTAGAAATGTTTATTTTTTTTTTCTTTTCTTTCTTTCAGTCGTGGAAGACTTAAAATTGTAGCCTGAACTTTAACTTTTCTTCAGTAAGTTCTGTGTTAGTTTTAGACAGGTAATCATGTAAGCAATTAGGGATGTTGTCCCGAGGCTCCTTTACTGCAGGTGCAACTGTCTGATGTCTGTTTCATAATTACTGTATAGTTCTAACCACCCATATGCATCAGATAAATTGTACAGTATACTTCAAATAAGTGAAAACCCCTTTCAAGTTTAAATAAGTACTTAATATTTTAGATTGCTCTGTTTAGTCTCAAATCTACTCGTTGTTATGTTATTTGGTTTGTGAAACTCAAAGCTAATGGAGATTTTGTCATGCAATTTGTTAAATTGTTACAGAAAAACGTTGAATAACAGTGCTGATTAAAACATTGAAACTAGAATTCCTTGAAATATGCAAAAAGATTTAAATGATTACAGAGGCAATGCCAACTTTAGGATTTTTGTTTTTGAAGTCTTTGAAGTCTGACTTTGCAGAACAGATTGTGAATCCCTGGCCCATTACACACCTGCAGACATTTTGGTGTTTTATTTCTCTTGGGTGAAACAGCAGAAGACCAAACCATGTTAATCACTGTCAGAACCAGTTGTATAAAATGCCAAAATGCAATGAACCAGGAATTTTATAATAAATATGACAATGCAGTTTAAAGTGTTGTTTTGTTAGGCTTGCAATTTGTTGTAATTTATCTCTTATGATAGTAGTGGAGGGGAAGAATATCTGGGAACTGCAAGTGTTCGTCTCACTTGGAAGAAATGGTCCTGTATTTGTATGCTGTTTTACAGATGAAGGAAGAAAAAATGAAGTGCAGCTATGAGAGGTGTAATGCGTGTATTTTAAATATATGAAATTAAAATGCACTAAAATTCTCTGATAATACCCACTTAATACATGGATTCTACTTGAGATAATATAGAAGTAGTCACATGTTGTTTATAGAAAGGGGCCTATATTCTATTATCCTTCTAAACAATAATCAATTTTAGCATATGAAAATACTGTATTCATATGTTATAGAAATGACAGCAGTAAAAGCTGAAAAGAGAAACATCTCTCGGCTACATAAACAAAGTCTGTGATCTTTCATTGTTTCAGTATCCATACTGCTCTGAGTGAGTTATTGTATCAAGAGTTACTTCTGACTGTAGTTTTTAAGCAACTTTGTAAAATAATTTTCAGAAATCTTTTCTGTAAAAAAAAAAACAAAAACCTGCTCCATTTCAGCAGCTTGCGTCAAGGGAGAGACAGGGCTGTTCTAGAACAGAACGCTGCTGTTTGCTACTATACTGCCACACATGCAAGTACAGTTCTTATCCTCTAGACTAGTGAATTTCTAAGTTACTGCATCACTTATCCAGGGATGACCGGTTCCTCTGAAACAGATTTAATTGAACATACAGATAAATTGTGGACCATTCTAACAGAGTTTACAGATTCGGTTCTGATCTTTAACCTGCACATGTTTATGCAGTTGATTAACTTAAAAGACAAAAGGAAGCTACTTTACTCCACTGGAACTATACCTGGAATTAAACACCAGTAAAACTTTACAAAATTAAATTTCTAATGTACTTCTTCCCATATCTTTGCTGCTGTCGGTTGGCTACAGATTTCAAAGGTAACGTGTAGGTAGCTGTTGAAGATTCCTGCCTTGTTCCCACAGGAGATTTTCACTGCTTCTGGTATGGTGGTAGTGGAACTGCTGACCACAGAAAAATTACCTGACTTCATCTGTTTGTTGTTCCTCCTGCTGTGACAGCTTCTTCCATCAGCTAGCTGTATTACATTCTGGCTAAATCCCTCTGATGGCTCTTGATGTCATCGTAGTACACTAGGGTATGACATAATTTCAAAGGTAGTTGTAGCTCCTGCTCTCAAGTAGGTGATCACTTATGTTTTCTAAAGTCATTTTAAGTTGTAAATGTTAAAACATTTAGAACAGGGTAAATATGTTTTGAGTAGGAGTACCCATGATCTCCTTGGGAGGGGATCAGAAGGAAAATTACCCAAAACTCAGTCCTGAAAGATATTTTCAGGTTGGATGATTGTCTTGATATTTTTTTCCTAAGATGATCTTCCCAATCAGTAGTAAAACAGCTGATATTTTTCTCTGCAAGGCCAATAAAAAAATATTTTGTAATTGTTAAAATTAACTCCTATTTGTCACATTGGTCATTTCCACACACTATATCCCAGACACAGCTTTGAAATGGATATAAATGATTTCTTGCATCCTGAGATGACTAAGAAGGATATGGTCCCTTGGAAGTGTGGTGAAATAAGTGCCTATATCTATCATAATGCCCAGTGGATCTGTATTAGTAATAGAGAAGGATCCATCACTCTTGAAAAACTCAGACAAGTCTTTCATATGGAGCCATAATATTATTTATGGTACTTAAATGAATTTCTTGCAGGAACTCACCTGAAATCACTCAGAATTTTAGATCAAAAAACAGTGGAGGTTGAACTTAGGAGCACATTTTTTGCCTCACTTTTTCAAATATCTATCTATATTAGTATATTCCATTTGGATTGCTGTCTAACAACCATATTTTTTTAACCGAATGACAAGAAATTTATGTCACACTCTATTCTTAATATTTTTTTTCCTCATGAAGAGTGAATGTTCCTGGGCTTCTGTTTCACAAACTTGTTTTCTTGAGTTTTTAATTTTGCTAACTTTTGAGCTTCCTCACGGAGCGAAACATGTTCTTCTAGAAGAATAATTGGAGTGAGTGCTTAATTTCTCTAGCACACACCCTAGGGGAACCAGGCTCTGTTCCCTAAGGAAAGAACCAAGAAAGTCCTGCGTAACTAAGCCATTGCTAATGATCTGTCTCTCACTCTCAAATAGAGGCACATGACTTTCATCCAGTTGCCCCTTTCAGACTCACTCATTACTTATGCCTTCTAATAGCTTCCTTCCTTGAGAGACGAGTGCCTTCTAAGCCTGTAATTTATGACCAAAAGTATCTGAATTTGGTCAAAACAGGTAAAGTTTTTTATTTTAGGAAGCTTCCACGTGCACAATCCTTTACTCCCTTTTCCTACAACAGTGAGACCTACTCTTCCTTTATTCACAATCAGACTAGTTAAAGTAAGTTGCTTCTCTGAAAGACTTATGTCCTAACAGAATAATAATTATTACATAACCATGTTTTTGTATGATGGCTTTTTTGTGATTTCTTCTTAAAGCCTGAGAAGATTTTGCTGTGAAGTAGATCTCTGCTGAATGAATATGAATTGAACCAAGTTCTCAAGATAGTGACTTTAATCTGGTTCCCTGTGTGCTTCCTGTTATCTACTTTTATCTAACCCATTTTGTAAAAGATGTGATTTTTTTTTCCTTTTTCTGTTATATCTGCTGTACCTGTGTGATAAGGTCTCTCATGTTTGTTTATCTTTTGATGAATGAGTTCTAAAAGTCTTTTGCTCGAAAGTCAAACAACAGTGTTGTTTGAAAGTGTCTTGTCTGAAATATCATTTTGGGATCCTGCTGTTCTATTTGAATTTGGCTTTAAATGGTTTCAGGAAAGAATCAAGCGTCTATGCGAATGGCTGACTGGCTTTATTTTTCTGAACCTTTCACTGTTAATAGCCATCACTTTAGTTGGGGGGTGGGGTAGGGAGAAGCTGTGTGTGATACATTTATGAAATATGCATGCAGTCTAGGAAGTATACGTACATTCCAGAAAGTATAAGCCCATTAGGTTCTGTAATCAGTAAAAAGAAAGGGGGAATGGCCATAAGATAAAGGGGGCTCCTCCTCAAGAATCTCCCTTTCCAGAGGGCTCTCTTCCAGGTAGGGTTATATAAGGGGAACTGAGAGTTTCAAATCTCCAGAAGAAGTCTGTCTTTAAACTGCAACACCACTGGACTGTCAAACTCCTTGCCACAGGATGTTGTAGATGCCAAGAAGTTTACTTAGGCTAAAAGGGCCACAACCATATTAGAGATTAAATAAATCATTCATAGCAATTAGATGGAAAGGTACCAGCTCCAGCACAGGAAATCCTTGAAGGACACATTTCTGCAGGATACCAGAGAATTCTGAGAAAGCTTAATACTTGCTTGTCCTGATCACGTGCTTGTCCTTAAACATCTCCTATTTACTAATGATACCTGGCTTTATGACTTGATATAGTTGTTTCTGTGCCCTTAGGTGAAAGAAATGTTGCTGAGTTTTGTGGATACTCCTTGTGTTTTTTGGACGCTGCAGGACAAAATATTTTATGGCAGATATTTTATTAAAATAAGGTCAAACTCATTTTTTAGTGTTGATTAAACTGGTATATTAATATTCTCATACTTTTTACATAAGAAGTGTGAAAATCTTGGGGGTAGGTCTAAATAAGCCTACTGAGTGATTGTTATGCATTACTGCCTCCCATTCCATTATACGATAGATTTTAGTTTATTAATAAAACAATCTTTCAGTTAATTAAAGCAATTTCCCCAAAAGCAAATATTTCATTTGTTTGTTTTTTAAAGCTCCTAGTAGGACATGAAGTCTGAAAGGAATTAGATCAAAGATAGGTAAAATAAACGTGAAGCTCATGCACTGAATGTGTTTTCTGCTTGTTTTGTAGATGAGCCTGGCCTCATAATAATAAATTCCATCTAGTTCTTCTCTTGAGACCTCTGAAGACTTCCTGTTGCAAGTTTACAATTTTAATTTCAGATTCACACATAAAATATTGTTTACATTTTAAGGTGTGTATCACTGACATTTTGCGTATCACTCTCAGTCTGTAATGTTAGTGGGACTGGGCATGCCTAATTTCCAATGATTAGTTTTAGACGTGTGACCAATTTGTAGCACTATCAAGGTTGGCTTGTGTTCCCTACTTGCCAATAATAAATCAGTAATAAATAATTCAGAAGCGTAAGTATTCTTTTAAAATAAATTAAACCTTTAAGTATAGAAAGTTCCCTTGTTTACAGTACAATATGTAAAAATAGAATTGATTTGATTTATTCTGAGTGTAGTAATACATATGAAAAGATCATCCAGCTGAAGATCAATTTGAATATATCCCTAAATATATTTGCATCTTAACAATTCTGACTTTTTAGTATCATATTATACTGATTATTAAAATACCATTTTTCATTTCAGCCATGTCTGTTAATGTTCAGGTTTCTCACATGCAGTTGAGTCTGGAGTTATATATCTAAGGGTATTGTTGAGCCGTGACAGAAGGACTATTGTGCCCTTCACAGGCCACTAGCTTCTGATAGTCTCATTTTATCTTCAGTGCTCGTGTACAAGAAAGATCACATAAATGTGGTGCTATAGAGTGATGCTTTGGCTCTTGTGAAGGAGTGTTTGGACCCAGGTTTGTGCCACAGCAGAAGGAAGGGGAAGGCTTCTGTGTAAAGAGGGCTGAGATGCGAGGCTTTCATATTGCTTTTTCCAAGGTGATTTTTTCACTCAGGCTTTCTTCCTACACTCCCAAAAGGCTTGAAGTACACGGCCTCGCTAATACAACATATTTGGGTTAGGTATAGCATAATACAAGGGAGAGTGCATTTTGGATGTGCTCACTTTTTGTTTCTGGTAGTCCAAGCATTTTTATAATAAAAATATTATTGATATAGATGAATTGCGAGACCTAAGCATACATCCATGTAGACACCGGGGCACAGGTGGCATCTCAAGTCTACCTTTTTTTTTTTTTTTTTTTTTTTTTAAAGAAGTATTAGGCAGTGTATAGTAGGGATACCTTCACCTAGATCTTGGGGAAAAAAAAAAAGGAAACCATCACTGTGGATCTGTGATCAAAAAGAAACAGGAAGGTATCCAGATATGCCCTTCACACTTTCTAAAAAAAAAAAAAAAAAAAAAAACAAAAAAAAAAAACCAAACACTTTGGGGAGGAAAAAAATAAAGAAGAGGAAAATGCAAACTGAAACCAAACTTTACCCATCAGTTTCTGGGTAAAGCAAAAGCTTAACATACATGGTTTATAAAGCAGCTGAGGTAAATATCTTACAATCTTGAACTAAAAGTAGAACAAGCAAAAATCCCTATTCTGTAAATATTAAGTGTTGAGTAGATAATATATTAAAGCTCTCAATCAGAGATTTTTTTAAAACCCATTTTCTCCCTTACGCCCCCTTGACACTCTATAATAATGAACAAGTTATTTACTTAATGAAGAAAGCATCTTGTATTTAAAGATCTACATATTAATGTGACCTTCCTTTGTTCATAGCTGTTAATATTTATTGCCTTTTCTTGTTGAGATTTTATTTGGTGTTCTGTGACAAACAAGAGTATGATTAGTGAAGCTGTAAAGTTCTCATGGTGGCTGCCTGTGTTCCCAAGATAGCAGCATTAGTGTCTGCAGAAGCAGTTAATGCTGTTTATCATTAGTGACAGAGGCTGGGAAGGACCTTCTGTGGCTTTTATCTTTCACCTTGCCAACAGAAGTTGATGAGCTTTTTGATTTAAATGTGTAGGTGATATTGTAATATTTATATTCATTTCACATAGACAAGTGCCACAGGTAAACTAATCTTGTTGATTGAGATTAATTAAAACCGTGTTACTGTAGGACTGGACAGGCTATGAATGGACATACTTGGGAATGAAAAAGCTGTCAGAATTTCATTTACTTTTATTTATGATTAACCTAACATTTTCAGAATTTGTAGAACAGAAGTATAGGTTAGTATTTTTTAACTGGTTTTCCACTTGATATTTTTTAGGTGTAATTAAAGTTAATTTTAAGACATCTTTAGGAAGTTTTGGATTTAAAATCTTGAACTCTACATCTCCTGTCAACAATTCAGAATAAAAGAATTTTATCAACTTGTTGCAATGGATTCTACTTTTGAAAACACTGAAAATGTCTTGTAAAATTATGTGCCTTACGGAGCTTCATATTCAGAGATTCTTTTGTATGCACGTGTTTGTGTACCTTGCACCTCCATACAGAATATTTCAACATTCAGCTTGTCCAGTATGTAACTGTTTAAATGTGCATATCTGGAGGACAGATGATAAACACTGTTGTCGTGTCAAAGGCTCATAATACAATTCTACTTACAGAAAAAGTTGAAATTTTGTTTGTCTTGTATTTTGTTTCTGAAACTCCATTTCAACATTAAGTAAGTTGGCTGTCTGCATTTCATAGAATATAATTTTTAAAGGAAAACCTGTAATAAAAAAATAACAAAATTAGTTGCACATTTGTCTGCATGTTAATGTAGACCTCTTAAAAATCCTTTATCTGTTTAAAAAAATGCTTATTTTGAGAACAAAATCCAACTGAAGTAGTCTTTCATGACTGCTGTCCAAAGGAGGTTCAGACTGCTAACTTTTCTCTGATCCTTATTTGTATGCTAGGAAAAGTGAGATATTTTATTGGAAATTGTCACTATAGTAATGTCAGAAGAGAAAAGGTGATGTATCTGTAAGTAATAATAGGAAATATGCTGAGCTGAGCTCATTATCAAAAGCTGAGAGCCAGTGCCACGAAACCTTCCTGAACTTAAATGTTATGCAGAGGGAATAGGCCTATGACATCAGAATTTGAAGAGCCATGTGCGAAGTGTATATGGGCCGTTCCTATCAGCCCAGAGAATAAGGTGCTCAGGTGTGAGAACTGCTTTGCACAAAGTACCTTTTTTCTGATGATAGTTATCCCTTTTTTTTTTTTTAGTTGAAATGGTTTTAAAACATTGCTGATTTGCAGTAATTTATAGTTTGGTGATTATAGTATTCCAGAGTATGTTCTGTGTTATTTTTCCTGGTTATTTTAAACTGATTGCAGATGTACTATTTAACCACATAAATAAAGCATAGTTACCTATAAAAATTTGGTCTCTAGCTAGCTGTAGCTGCTTTGATGGTGAAGGGGGAAAGGAATAGAAGAGATGTATGAGTGTGGAGGACTTTGTGGTATATGAAGTGGCACCTACATAACAATGAAGATTAATTGTAATGTTTCTTGCCTGTTGGCATTATTGCAATATTTCTATTAGGGGCTGGAAAAAAAAAAAAAAAAAAAAGAAAGACTAATTTGTTTCTTAAAATTGAAAAGTTTAGGTTTTGTTTCTTAACTTGCTTTAATGTTGTATGCCTTTGTAGTTGGATTTGTTCCGTTGAGTGATCTGTGATATTTTTTTCATCTGAATTTGGTTGAAGGGCAAACTTTAAAGACTAAGAATTACATTTTCTTGTAGCAGCTCAGTTTAACTAAGCAAAGAATAATAAAAAAAGTACTGCAAAAGTATGGGATAGAAGACACACAAATACGCTTACTTACATGATATATTATTGCAGATGTTTTTTATATTCACTCGTTCTTACACATGCAGGGATGTTGCTTCAGATTTAAGTGTTAAGAGTTAATATTTTAACAGCCTGCTTTATGATGATTTTCATACAGTAGAAATAAGGCTGAGTTCTTTTCCATTGCTGAGCTATTTTCTTACATCAAGTACGAGCTACAGAAGCAATGTAAGCCTTTCCACTTCACATCTGTAAACCATAATCTAATCTTTACTTAGACAATAAAATTCTTATGTTTTGGAACAAAAAATGTTCTCCACTTTCCTCCTTCTGCTGTCAAACATCTTTGAATCTACCTATTCTTCCAAGATTTACATTATTCGTAAAACTAGCTTTAACAAGAAGCAAAAATATATTTACAGAGACTCCTTTCTTCCTAGAATGCCACTTCCTACACTCTTTTTGCAGTCAGTGGTGAGATGGAAACTTCTCCATTGAGTTATTCAGGACATCTGAGTTATGCCATCACCTGGTCATTGTCTGGATTTTTTCACTTTGAGGAAGAGAGTCCAGGAAACCTGTCACTGTATACAAGACTGTCATAGCAAAGAATAAGAGTATTGCACTTAATGTCTTAAATATGTTGATACAGTGTGCAAAGACTAATAAAATACAAGTGAATCATAAAGAGTGCACTTACAGTAATAGTATGCAATCTACCACTGCAAATGTAATCACAAGGAACACAAACTTTCTATTTGAAGCTTTGAGTGTTACCTGGAAGGTTATCATCAGATGACCACTCTGTTAGGAGAGAAATAATACCAAGCTCATTTGAACTGACAGACTAAATTGCGAAGAAAGTCTCAAAAGGGTTTGCATATGAGATGGGACCCTTTGCTTTAATCTACCTTTGATGCAGGAGGAACAGAGTATCAAAGGAAAGCCTGTTTTTATTATCTTGTCACTAATATAAAATTGTCTTAATTTTATATACAAGGCAACCAAACGTTACTAATGGAAAAGTTTACTGTGAGCTATTTACCATCAATTTAGCTCTGCTGGCTTTGCCTATAGAAAGTTAAAGTTTGATTTTCTCTTTGTTTCTTTTTATTTCTGAGATTTTTTTCACTTTTTTTTTTTTTTTGACAAGCTATCTTCTGCATTTGTTTTAATCTCTTTCCAGTGTAATTTTATGCTATCTAATAAACCAAGTATGAATAGATTAAGGAAGTTCTATACTGCTCTCCAGTTAAGATTTTTACACTGAGTCTTCTTCTAGAAAGAAGGTAAATGGGAAGTATCTGGAAGCTGCAGTTATCCTTTGTTGAGTACCCCCACTTACGGTCATGTACTGACATGGATCTAATACCTATAGCAGAAGTAGTTTCTTTCCAAATGGTAGAAGACCTTTGATCATCCAGGCCACTTTGTTCAGCTTACATAAGAAGGACAGTATTGACTTAGAATGTTTTGTTCTTTGTTGATAGAAAGAGGACTGACAACTCCTGATGACTAAGAATTAAAAGACTGTTGTGTTAATTTATTGAGCTTTGATGGCTGGGAAATGGATGATTGGAGTTTGCAAGTTTAGAAAATTGTTGAAGTGGCTGAGTATAAACAAATGTAATAAATTTGCTGCATAGCTAATGTATCTGTTTGCTAACTACATGAACAAGATTTCCCCAATGACTAAATCATGTGCCCATTTCCCCTAATATGCATTACAAACAGGATGAGATTATTATATTCACCCAGAATATAATGAATATTATATGTTTTCCAAAAATAAAATAATTTGAGTATAAACAGATCTTTCAGTCCATGTGGAATTTAATCACAGACGTCAAAGAAGTCCTCGGCTGTCTTTTGCAAGAATGGGCAACCTGAGTTGCTCCAATAGGATGGGAAAGCTGTTATTCAGGACAATGTTGAGAACTAATAAAATACCCATCCACAAGAAAAAATAGCATTGTCTTATTACAATTTCCCTCTAGTCTTTTTCATCAAGCAGAAGACAAAAGTTTTTAACCCATTTGTCACATACATTTATCCACCAGAGATTCCAGGTACCCTACCATCCAAAGCACAGGCAAATCAAAATAGCCATTATTTTCAATTCTCAAAAATCTTTTCCCTATTGTAACTTGGAAACCAGTGATTCTGTCACTGCCAATGAACTGAATTAATAAAGGTTAATTTAATAAAACATTTCCAAAATCTGCTTTGTATTTCAGTCTTTGTTTCTTTCACTGCTGCATTATAAGAAACTGCATAAATTGCTATTGATGAAGCACACAAGAGGACTGCTCACTCATATGACTGAAAGTTTTATGGAAAATGTTAGTAATTTGTTTTTCATTTAGAACTTTTAAATCTTTTCTATTCCATTGTTGTAATATAGTTTCAAGCTCCTTAATTATATAAGCTTTTTTGAATAAGTTACCTCTGCTCTAATCTAACTTAATAGACTTTATATGGTAGCTGGGAGATTCCTAGATAACAATTAGTCTAGTTAACTCCAAACTTAATGGTAAGAGGAGTTCATTAAGGTCAATGCTAATACTCTGTTAGTTATGCCTGAAACTGAAGCATCTAAGGAAAACACGGAGTATAGGTGAAATTTTAATATCAGTTACCACCAGTAATAGATTTTTTGTTATTGTATGTTCAGTGCAAGTAACAGTGAACAACAGAAAAGTGTGGGTTAAAAGTATTTAACTTAAGGTAATATTTCAGCAGGCTATATTTGTTTATGTCTTATTTTTAGAGACTATCTTAAAAAACCCAAAATGCAAACAAATCTTAATTCAATAAGGGGAAAGGAGGAAGTTGACCCATAGGCTTCTTGAAACCAGTATGTTTATTGTATTGTATTTGTAATACAATTGGGATTATAAATAATAGTTCAAAGAGAAACTTCTAAATGATATCAAAAAAGCTCTTGGAAGAGAAGAAAATGCTCCTAGGTGATATTTGCATTTTACTTACATAATAATCTTCTTTGATTCTCCATAAAGAAACTAATATGTAGATAATGTGGCTTTGTTTGAATATGATCTAATTTCTTCATCTAGTAAAGACTTTGGCAGTAAATTGTAGGATGAATGCTATCTTTCCTTTCTTACTCGTTTCTGTCTGTTTTGTGAGCACACCTGTCATTTCTTTTCCTTTTTCAACTAGATCTAAGGCCATGCCTGAGACCTTACTGTCTTTCTTTTGAATAAAGATATATGGTGCTTTTAGTGCATTCTCTGCTGTATGAGATGTTATAAATTACAGCCTGGTCTTCCTTGGCTTTATTAAGAAAGCCTCCATGGAAGCCTGCTGCCATCTAACCTAGAAGAGCTTGTACTCACTTTCCTCCTATGTTTGGCTAGGTCACTGACCCACTGTGGAAGAGATGGGAAAGCTATTCCTTTCCAATAAGCTAGTCTTGATATAAATTATTTCCTACATACAAACCAAAAAGATGACAGTAAACAGAGAAGTAGGGAGAGATTTATACAAACCATTTGTGGGATTGGAGTCTTAGATATTTAGTCAATTTTATCATTATTTGTTTTTTGCTCGTTTTCATGGGAGCTGACTCAAGCACATTTTTATTGAATTGAGGAGGAAGAAGGAAAATAATCATCACTTTTTAGATGCTAATATGTTTTTCAAACTTTTTAAATACAAATTGGAGTTGAAAATAATTCCTCAATGAAAATATACATGGTATGTGTGAATGAACAAAATAATTAACAAATTGTTGCACTTTATGGTAGGATGTATTCTCTTGAAGAGGAAGTGTTCTTCAGTGTTGAAACAGTGTCTTATATTTTTCTGGTTATTCTCCCCAGGATACTCTTGGAACAGTGCTGAACTTTACTCTTCTGTTAAATATTTTAAATGTTCTCCTTTGTGCACAGGATGAGCAGAATGCCAATTAGAAAGAGTGAGAATTTTCAATATTTTTTTCTGTCTCTCTCTTTGAACCTATAATTGCCCAAACTCAGTTCCTTTCTCATATAAATACATTTCATTAAAAATGATAGTATAAAACTGCCAATCAACAACATTCAGATTCTGATTAAAGAATACACCTGCTCTGTGGGTTTTACTCCTGCCATCTATTTGAGTGGCAGATACTAGTAATAGCAACCAATTGTAGATGCTGATCTTCAAAATCAAATACTTTTTTAGTTTGCTAAAAGCTAAAATTTAAAGAAAGCTTTGCAGTAGCAATGATTAAATTAAATAACTCAGGTTATGCTTATACTTTATTAAGTTCTATAATGTATTTTTTAATTTGCCATATTAAGAAGCAAAAACTTTTCAGAATCAGATGAACCACTTGAGGATAAGAGGCTGTGGAACTGGGTGTGAGATGAAGACTTTTAAATGACTGAAATGCTCTGGTCTTTTTAGGCATGAGACTATTTTGGAAGTGGTTGTAATAG
The DNA here is from genome assembly GCF_000699245.1 of Pterocles gutturalis. Classification (NCBI taxonomy): domain Eukaryota; kingdom Metazoa; phylum Chordata; class Aves; order Pterocliformes; family Pteroclidae; genus Pterocles; species Pterocles gutturalis. Next base: position 47,187 of record NW_010105135.1, on the reverse strand, counting down.
ATACATAACCAAAGCTGACTTTTCAGTTTGTATTTTGAAAGTAAAACAAATCTTTAGTAACGCACAGTTCTTCAAAAGCTGATACCAACATCTTGTTTTGATGTTTTATAGAAGTAATACACTTACTGTAGGATCATAGGATCATAAATTTACTGATACTGATCAAGAATATCAGTTGGAGGGGAACTCAAGAAGTCCCCAGTTCAACCTCCTGCTCAAGCAGGGTCAGACTGGATTGCTTGAGATTTTCCTCGGTCAGGACTTGAAAATCTCCAAGGCTGAAGATTGCACAACTGCTCTGGGCAACCTTCACTGCCTGACTGTCCTCGTGAGGAAATTTTTTTTTTGTTACTTCAGATGGAATTTCTCAATTAAATTTAGGACTGTGAAAACAAAGCTAAAAACTTAGGCAACTTTTAAAAAATCTCATGTTGGGCCTGTTTCTATTTAATGTAGAAGTGAAAAATGCAGGGATCAGTTTTGGAAGACGTGGGTTTTGTTTTGATTTGCGTGTGTGTGTTTTTGTTGTTGTTGTTGTTTTGGTTTTGGTTTTGTTTTGTTTTGCCAGTTGTGTGTCTATATGCAAAGACATTATTGTACTATGGTCTTCCATCATTTGGTAAGATTGTATAGAAAACTTAGCATATTCACAGATGGACACAGATTTCCATTTGCGTAATGTGATGACATGTTGAGTGGATTCCACAAGTTTTTTAATCACACAAAAAGCTTACACCACTCAGAAATGTCTTTCAATATATGTTATTTTAAATCGTTACAGCTTACAGCTTTAATGGCTCATTAAAGTTTTGGACTTTGGTCACTGCCAGGGGAGAAAACTTTGGTGTATACTAAACATAGTGGTATGTGGCAGAAACAAATATTTTAAAGACATTAAACAGTTCTGAGATCTCAGTACATCTTGGGAATCCTGGTGGAAGTAAAATGGTAAACAGAATGAAATGAGATGAAGAGAGATCAGAAAAACAAAGCTGTCTAAAAATATCTTGCAAATACACTAATGAAGCTGTTCTTTATTTGCTAAACGGTAGCGGAAGAGTTTATCATGATCACATTAGACACAGGAAAGTATTTCTTCCAGTTGTTTGTGACAATTTTTATTGGCTTTGCTCATATTTTTTTTGTTTGTCAAAACTTCTTTGGTTATGATTTAATATTTGAAGCAGAGAACATCTCTTATCATCATAATTTGGATTTTTACTGTGGGTTAGAGTTAGTCTGAAACAAAGACAGATTGTTGCATTTTTTTTCTCTCCTAATAAAGGGTCATGATTTATATTTGTTGAAACCAATGGCTATAATTCTTTGAGATTGGTACATTCATTTAAAGCCTAAACGCTATCCTAGTTTTCATGGTGATCAATTAGTTTTCCATATTGTGTTTCCTTTCACTGTGTATTTTTTCTCAACTAGATTAATAGTATTTGATCTTGAATAATAATTACGCATCTGTAGTACTTATTGTTCTGGATTTTCTGGAATGCGTATCTAAAGAATAACCAAAATAATTAAAACAAAAAGAAACTAAAGTACTAATAGTCCTTCTGAATTTGAATATAACTATCAAACGGGGACTCATGTTTAAAAGAGTTCTATTCAGGAGAGGAAAAATCACTTGCTCCTAAGTGAAAATAACTGCATGCAGGTATTACGTATTACCAACAAAAAAGACTGCTAAACATTCCACTGCCCATAAATGTGCAGGATCCTAAATATACTTGCTCTGGTAAAACCTTTAGCCAAAAGTAAAAGATGCTTAGGAAAAAAGCAAAAAAAATAGGGGAAAAAAAGCAGTCAGATTCACATCTGTGAATATTCTCAGATTCCTGGGATACTGCAGTTTAGGATCTTCCTGAGCTAGAGGACATAGTTTTCTGCTCTGTAGTCTTGGAGAGACTTTTCTGCCTTGAATTCAAGCTCATTGTCTTATGGAATCTATGTATGTTGTTGTATCATCCAGAGCTGTCTATGGTAATGACTTGCAGAGTTTGGCTACACATTGTGTAGAAAAAGGATTAGCTCCCACCCTTTGTCATTTGATGACTTCATGTGATGGTTTCTAGTTTTGCATTGTGAGCAATAGTGAAGTGCTTGCTTACTTGTTCAGCAACAAAGATTATATACTCTCCCATATTCAGCATTAAAAATGCTTTAAAAAAATAATAAGAAACTATGTTAAGCATATGAAGGTTTGAAATGAAAAGGCCTTTATCATGTGAAGTGTAAAGGAACTATGGTTGATTATTTTTGAAAAAGCAATTTATCTAGTTCAATATTACTATGCCTTTTTTTTAAGGCAAAGGTCATCTCAGCAAAAAATGTGCTTAACTCCAAGCTGACGACTGTTATTTATATCAAAATCAGACTTGTATTTGAGTGGTGTCATCTCTCATTGGTCCTGTGAGAAGTGCTGCTTCAGCCGGACTAGAGAAATGAGAATTTCCACAATTTTGACAATTACTGAATGTCCAGTGTAGTGATTGTGTTTTTATTTCTGCTTGCTCTAACCATTGAATTAAATGCATTTTATGTTTGGGACAAGATGAGATCTCGTACCCTGTCAGTTACAGAGCTCCAGGTGACTGGCGGTATTTTCTGAAGCAATAGTAACTCACTTGCCTTTGATCCATAACCTTTGTCTCACCAGCTGCTGCAGTCCTCCTAATTTCAGATCTCTATCGAGCACCCGTTTTTCACAAATAAAATCACAGTTTGCCTTTCCCCTGTCCAGCTGTGCCTGGAGAATAGGTCTTTATGTACTATGCAAAAAATGTTCAGGAGATCTAATTTTGGTTCAGGACTTACATGCCTCTCTCTGAAGGATTGCATTAGCTGAAAAGAAACCTCTTTGAAAGACAGTGCCATGTATTAGGAAGAAAATATGTTTTTGAGAAAACATAGCTTAGCAAAGCAACCCCCAGAAAACAAGGAATCCCAAATCAGTCTGTATAGACATGAACACTTTAGATAACTACCTTCTTCCACATAAAGACTCTAAAGAAATTGAAATCCAGGGTTACAGGCATAGTTAGATACCTAATATAGACAGAATTAATACACTCTCATCTCATGAAGTCTTACTTTTTACAAGCTTTTCCTTAACATTCTTCTAGATCAGCTTGTCTTTTTTCTCAAAACTGACAGACATTCACTTGGAAAGGTAATTCTCCTTCCTTCACAAGGATTTGTGTACTTGAAGCTTTTTTGATCCTTATGCTTTCAGTCTCACAAAACAGTTATCAGTTTAACATATAGTTTAGGAAAGTGATGTTGACTTTCAAATCTGTGCTTGCCAGTTGTTTTCTAGAAAGAGGTGGCGGTGTCTTCCTGATTATATCACATTCATTTTAAGAATTATAGGCATGTGGTGAGCATTCCACAAGCTTCAGCAGCAGAACATATTTACACCAAAAACATTGGGCCCTCATCATAGTCACATAGTTATCTCGCAGACTACGTTAATAAAATAGTTACATTTCAGTATTCATAATATTATTACAATTTCCAAATCCATTATGTTACTGTATAATGTAACTTACAAGAATCCTGTTCTCAGTATCAGTGGAGATGCTTTTAAAAATTATGTAACATGGTCAAAAAACCCAACAAGAATGGGAGAAATACAGCTTGCTTTTTTTTTTTTTTTTCTTAAATGTTTTTAACAGATGGGAAGTTTCTATCAATTTGGAGAATGATACAGTAATGACATCAAACTATACCTAATATATATAACTTAGAGGTATAGTTCTTACTGTGTGTTACTTACACATATGCCTACTGCAGTTTTAAATGGAGTAGCACCTGGACTCTAGCTGCTTCTCTGGAAGGGTGAGAGCTTCCTTCAGTTATTTGTCGTAGGCAATAGAGGCTTATCACAAACTGGTATGGATAAAGCAAAGGGTAGTAGATGCCTGTACTTTAGGCAACTGAAACCAGATCTAGTACAACCTCAGAGTTTTTATCAGTAGTTAATCTCAAAAACATTACCCGTAAAGGTTTTTTATTTTTTCATGTTGATCGTTGCAGCACAACAAAATCCCACTGATCCTAATTCAGTGTAGGAAAATATAGGATATTTCACTACGTTATTCAGTTTTGACAGCTATATCAGTTTACTTATGTTGTACAGAAAGATGATGTGTTTATACAATCGTAGTGTCTTGTAAAATACCTGTAAATGCATGGGTTCAATTTTAGAAATATGTATCAGTTTTAAATATCTTATTCCTTATAGAACAATGCAGTAATTTTGTTCTACATTAATTACCTGTGTATTCATCTGCTGGTTTCTATGTTAACAGTTTAAAAAGTACCAACCGTTAGGATTAAAAGCAAGAAGGAAAGGCTTAAGTCTAGCTCTTATGAAGACATGTAGACTTTGTTATAGTCAAAATTATGAGCTACAATATTTGAATTCTTTTGCGATAGGGACCACCTCTGACTGACTTGGTGATTTAAAGGAATCAGTTAAGAACAAGAATTCAACAGGTAGAACAAATTGCAATAATCTAGTGCTGGGGCAAAGAAGAGAACTTGTCATGTCAAGATTTGCTGTTGAAATGAATGTCAAAAGAAGTAATGGGAAGCTTTGTTTTGTGACAACTGCTTAGTAGAGAACATAAGGTTTTTTGAAGCATGTCTCGTATGAACTGTGATTGTTGAGTACACTTTTAGGCCCTCTAAAAATAATAACAGCCATTGCTAGGTATATATCCAAAAGTGGATCATAAGGCAATGAACCTGAAAAGCACGTAGACTCTGTTTCGTGATTTCTTGTTTCTATGCCTCTGGTCTCCTTGAAAAGAAAAACAGTGTAGAATTCTTAGATTGGTTGAATCTGACATTGCTATCCATCCTCCATTTTCTCCTGAAGTTCATGTGAACTACAGAAGTTCAGAACATACACCTGCGGTAAATTAGTTCAGAAATTTGTAAAACCACTTCAGAATGCTTTAACTCACCCAGAACTTTGCAACAGTAATGCAAAGATTCTTTGAACCTCAAGACATCAGAATCGAATTACATCTTTGTATCAGACTGTGGTTGCTTTCGCTCCTCCTTCGTCGCCCTGTCACTTCATCGGTGGCTGAGGAGAGAAGTTACCAGCATCCTTCTGTAATTAGAGCGCTGCTGTTAAGCAGGCTGCTGTGAAACCCGGAGTTGTCCATAAGTCTCTAGGGACTCCCTTTATGGGAAGGTTTCATTGGCAGTAGTGACTGTGTATATTAATATTCTATTCTTTTAATTTTTTTCAGAAGATGTGAGACTGAAACACTGAACTTCATTCATTAGCGAGGGGGGCCATGAAGCTAAATAAAGAAATGAGGCAAAAACTGTCCCAATGTATTTCTAAATGTGAAAGAATTTAGAAACAGAAAAATAGTATTAAAACAGAAGTACATACCTCAGTATCCTCAACTGTCTGCAATGATGTGAATTAACACGCATTCAATTAAGATGATAATAAACAGTTCAGTAACATTTTATTTGGATTTTCTCTTCTTTAGATTCCTCATCACTGTGACATTTTGTAACATAGGGGCGTTTAAATAGAGTTTAAAATTAAAGTTTGTGTAAGCATATGAAGCTAGATCCTACAAAAATACGTGAAGGTGTACAATTCTTCCTGACTCTAGTCCTGTTGCTCTTGCTGTGACTCCATGCGACAGTAGCATATCCCCCATTCAGGAGATCAGAGAAAACATCTTCCTTTGTATCAAAAGAAAACATGATAATTAGCATGATTGCCGCCACAATGTACTTTGACCCCTTAGTTGATGGGGATGAAGGCTTGTTCTGTTACAAGACAGAATTTTGAGATTATGAACATTTTCACTGCTGCTGGCTGTGTGAAGTGTGCCACCCACCCTGACACAACAGCTTCAACTCCATTTGGGATGCATCATCTTCAGCTTTCTCCTCTTCTCTACTAGGATCCTTCCACCCTACATACTGGTCTTGAGTACCCCCTGAAAGCTGTAGCATGACAAACAGTTAATCCTGTAAGCTTGTCTCCTCTCTCATGGCTGTAGTGCTGGAAGGCAGTGGGGAGCCTGAACTGCCCCCAGGCTCTATGCACACTGTGCTTGTAGCATTTCTGCCATGCTGCTGGCCTTGGCACACACAGTGCCTGGGCCTCTTGGAAACAATTCATTTCTGGACTTATTTTCTTCAAGGCTAGGAGTATAATTCTGTACAACAATTGCACTCGCTGTGGATTTTGCTTTCTTTGCTTTTGCAACAGTTTAGCTGAGGACATTTTGAGCTGGTTGTGCTTCATTGGGAAGAAGACAAAGGAAGGTGATGCATCAATTATGGAATTTGACTATTTCTGCAAAATATTTGTGCTTTTATTCAGAACTTCCACTTAGCTGACCAAATATTCTTCTGACATGCCAATTTTAAGGAAGTACCTTTAATATTCTGCTTATAACTGGTAATCTCTTCTGGTCTTTCTTGGAAGTCTACTCCTAACAGCTCATTCAAAGAGACCCTTACGTTACACAGGTGGTGCTTTGAAACTGAGAGCAGGAAAACATCTAGGTATGCTAGTTAGTATGATAGGAATTAATTTCATTATGTCAGAAAAATAAAACTTTGAAAAGAATACATTACAAGAGGCCTACTTAGAAATTCACAATTTGTGAATTATTGATTATGCCTATCAATGCAGAGAACAAATTAAAGATTAAGGGAAAAGATTACTTGAAAAGCTGTGCTCATTCAAAATGCATTATAATCATCATATAAATACTTATAGAAAAGCTAAATATTTTGAAAAGGCAAGACAACCACACTGGTTCTGATTCTTCTTTCTGGCAGTTGTTAAGACAGGTTCTATATATGAAAATGCACGTTTCTCTTGAAATGGTGTGTGGATATTTGACAGGAGAAGAAAGCTTAGCATTAAAACACAGAATACATGAATATGGGCGGATAAAATTAAATAAAAATGAGAAAAAGGTGGTTCTTTCTAAACAGACATGTGTGAGAAAAAAATACGTTTGAAGCATTAAGTCCCCAAAGAATTGGGTTATAGAAAGAAATAGGATATGAATATGTGAAAAGTGCACTCTGAAAGTGATTCAACTATCCAATACAGTGTGATAATGTCCACTTGGGAGTAAAATAATTACAGGAGGGAAACTGCACCAGTCCAAAGAAAAATCGTAACCTATCCTCACCTATTATTTGAAATAACTTCCTAAACTTCTGTCATCATTTTTTTTTAAAGAAACAATTTTAAGTTAACTATTTTGAGTATATCTCACATAACTATGCTTTAATTCTATATATTAACTAGAAATGTCATTTATAATTAATATATTTGGAACAAATCCTTCTTCTGAAAATCCTTAAAAAACGTGCATTTGCCTTCAGTGGCTTTCTAAGCGACGTCAAGTAAATTGATTTGAAAGCTTGCGGAAAAGAAAAGGCTTTATTTATTTTATTCTGTATTTATTTAACTTAATTCTATTTAAGCAGAAGCTGCTAGACCATATGAGTGTTTTAAAGGTGCAAATATTATAACTCTGTGCACATCTGTCTGGCACAGACACAGACCAAGTTATTATGCACAAAATCTATCTCTTAACTAATTAGCAGTCTCAACATGTCTCTGAAGTATAAATGAATTATTAAATGTTGGCCCAGGACTGATGAGGAATGATTGAAGAGAGAGAATTATTTCTTTAGCCATTATGGATGAGGATCAGAAAAAAGGGAAGATATTTCTGCATTTAAAAAAAAGAAAAAAAAGCATACTTCAGTTTGTTTTGCTTGATTTCCAGCTGAACTCTCCAAAAGAAGCATACTACATCTGTTCCTTTGACAGTTCTGTCAAAGGAAAGGTAAGGTTTGACACAGAAATAAAGTTACAGGATTCTGAGCTAATCCTGTAGCACTTAAACTCATGTTTGTATATTTCCTCTTTGTAAAATGAACTGGTGGCTTTTTCAAGTAGAAAAAAATAATAATTTAACCTCTGTTACTTTTCTTCATTTTTAGGAGAAAAAAAAAAAAAAAAAATAGGAGAAGCTCCATAACTTTGGATTTTGCCTTTGCTATGCAAGGTTTAGTCCTCCATATTTTATGCTTATTTGGTCACAGAAGCATATTTTTCTTAATAAAATGCTGAACTCTCTGTTATAAAATGTCTATCAGCTTTTTATTAAATATATGAAATTAAGTGCCAGACTACGGCAGTGCAACAATATCAGAAGAAATTGCAACTTTACACTTTAAGCCTGGTAGCTCACCAGAGGTCATTGTTAGGACCCAATTCATCTTAAAATGCGCGCCATCTCCGAAGTAATACCACCCAATGCCTATGCCTGTACTAGTAGCTCCGACCAAAAACTGTAAATCTTTTTGTCACCATATATTGTGTGAAACAATCAATCTCAATCCCTGGAGATGTGATCTTTGTGAAGAAACTGTGTTTTGCCAACAGTAAAGGGAGTTGTAAATCAGTTTCAAATGGATGTTTGTCTGGGGCAAAGAAAAGGGTTCACCCTATAAAATGTATCAATGCTGAAAAATGTATTGCATTATATAAAGATGTGTTAGGGGGCGTAATTTCAGCATTGTTACAATTTCAGATAAAGAGTATATATTTTAAGATAAAGACTACTGGTATAAGTGGCACTGTGTATTTAATAAAATACCCTTTTTCTGACTAGACATTCTTGATATTTCATATTGATTGAGGAATTTTATTCCTACCCTCTTTAGTCTGCATCCTTGTCCTGTTTCCCAGTGCTGCTTAGTGTATTATTTGCCTTAAAAGGAAGCACTGGAAAAAGCACAGTTCCTCTAAAATCATTACTAAGTTGCTGTCTATTTTAAGAAATTCAGAACCATCATTTTTTTCAAGCTTTTTGCTACAAATATAGTTAATCTCAGAGAATAAGCAAGAATGTTAGAAATATTTGAATGAAAATAATCTAGGAATACTGCTGAGGAAGAAAGTACAATTTTGTTTTCATTCCAATGTGAAAATTGTAGCTGATGGAATTAACAGCTGAATGAATCTTGTTTTAAATAAGAAAAAATTTAGTTTATTTTAATTTCTGACTAGTACCAGCTTCTTTGCACACTGGTTCATTTGACCCTTGTAAATCTTCTTGCTTTGACATTATCTAGCCTTTATGCTGTTACAAAACCTACAATGCATTCTTATTTCATTTTCTAATGCTAACATTACCTCCTTTCATCTCTTCAGAATGTTTTCTCCCTCTTAACTCCATGTCTCTGTACAAGCATGGGGTTTATAATTTATTTTTTTTTTCCTGCTGTAGAGTTAGGATTCATCTTCACAGTTTTATTGTGTGGATAACATCTGTAGCCTTTAGAAAGCATTTATTATTAATGCTGTGTTTTCACATAGGGTACTTGGAATGAAATTGAAGCACTCTTTTGCCCTCAAAATCAATGTGTACCCTGTTCCTCTTTTCCGTATTGTATGTCAGTCTCTTCAAACAAACAAACAAACAAATGAAAAAACCCAAAAATGCCAACGGAGGTAAAAGCCCCCTGCCTCCCCCCTTTTTAACACAAAAACTGAAATGGAGGTCAAGAAATTATCCTGAAATTATTTTCCTCTTCCTTCTTACCTGAACACAGTGTTTTCTTCATCAATCAAAATAGATATGCATATATTTACATACTATTAGCCATTTGTATTTAAAGTTGTATGTAAACAGTATGTGAACTATGTTGTTCTTGTTGCATTAAATCTGGATCAGCTGAGGATAAGTCATTTTACTTGAACTTGAGACTTGCAGAGATTTTTTGTCTTTCATCTGGAAAATCAGGAGGTGATTGATGACAGCCAATATGGCTTCACCAAGGGCAAATCATGGCTCATGAATTTGGTGACCTTCTACGATGGGGTCACAACTGACATCATCTACCCGGACTTTTGTCATGCTGGACGGTGTCAAAGGCTTTGCATCCTTGTCTCTAAATTGGGAGAGACATGGATTTGAACGAAGGACCACTTGCTGGATAAGGAATTCTCTGGATGGTCGCACTGAAAGAGTTGTGGCCAATGGCTCAATGTCCAAGTGGAGACCAGTGATGAGTGGTGTTCCACAGGGGTTGGTACTGGGACCAGTGTTGTTTAACGTCTTTGATGGTGATATGGACAGTGGGATCAAGTGCACCCTCAGCAAGTTTGTCAATGACACCAAGCTGTGTGTTGCGGTCGACATGCTGGAGGGAAGGGATGCCATCCAGGGGGACCTGGACAGGCTTGAGAGGTGGGCCCATGCAAACTTGATGAAGTTCAAGAAGGCCAAGTTCAAGGTCCTGCACGTGGGTCAAGACAATCCCAAGCACAAATACAGGCTGGTTGGAGAATGGATTGAGAGCAGCCCTGAGGAGAAGGACTTGGGGGTATTGGTTAATGAGAAGCTCCATGTGACCCAGCAATGTGCACTTGCAGCCCTGAAAGCCAACTGGATCCTGGTCTGCATCAAAAGAAGCGTGGCAAGCATGTCGAGGGAGGTGATTCTGCCCCTCTGTTGTGCTCTCATGAGACCCCACCTGGAGTCCTGCATCTAGCTCTGAGGCCCACCAATATAAGAAAGCCATGGACCTGTTGGAGCGAGTCCAGAGGTGAGCTGTGAAGATGATCAGAGGGTTGGAGCACCTCCCATATGAGGACAGGCTGAGAGAGCTGGGGTTGTTCAGCCTGGAGAAGAGAAGGCTACAGGGTGACCTAAGAGAAGCCTACCAGTACTTCAAGGAGGCCTACAGGGGAGAGGGGGAAGCACTCTTTATTAGAGGGTGTAGTGATAGGAAAAGGGGAAATGGTTTTAAGCTGAAAGCGGGTAGATTTACATTAGATATTAGGAAGAAATATTTTACTGAGAGGGTGGTGAGGAAGTGGAACAGGTTGCCCAGAGAAGCTGTGGATGCCCCATCCCTGGAGGTGTTCAAGGCCAGGCTGGATGAGGCTTTGAGCAACCTGGTCTGGTGGGAGGTGTCCCTTCCCATGGCAGGGGGCTTGGAACTAGATGATCTTTAGGGTCCCTTCTAACCCAAACCATTCTATGACAAGAATTTTAGAGGGGTGTTGATACAAATAATTTTTTCAGCTTAGGTTAAATTTTAATTTGAGGGGGAAAATCCATTCTAAAATATGTTTTAATAGCTCTTTAAGGGTACATCAGGTCCCAAAGAATAATATAGTAAATGCAAGTTACTCTTTTTTCTGATCAGTTCTGTCATAATCTACATGAATCAGTAATAGTCTTCACGCACCACTTTTCCAGCTAAACTGTTAGTTAAGATCATTTTCTTAAATACAAATGCAGTATAAGTGTCAAAACAATGTTGCTGCTGAACTTATATTTGTAAAATATAACTTTTTTTGTTGGTTAATATTTTTTGGTCCTTTTCCCCATTTTCCTTTCTGATAAATATAGAAAGTATGTTAAAATTAATTTAGTTTGGTCTCTTACGTTAGTTAAGGTAAAGACTTTTGTTGCAATTTTTTTCCAAGTTCATACATTCTGGTGAGTATTTACCTTCCTTTTATATAATTGTGAATTATAATTACTAAGTATACTGTCACATTATGGTAGATATTTATTGAAAACATAAAAATTCTAAATTTCAATGTGTTTTGTTTGGGGTTTTTAATATTTATATTTTGTTTTTGCTTTTTGCTTTTTGCTTTTTTGTCCTATTAACACAAGTTTGATTAACTGGATGCTATTGTTTCCAGCTGGCAGAAGATTATAATTTTCTCTTAATTTGACAGAAAATAGTAAACGCTATCAGCTAGAAACCCCTATGTATTTTCTAGTAGCAATTTAAATGAATTGCTGCTGTGAGATTTTTATTTTTTTTAAACTGATTTTGATATCCGACCAGGCTGTTTTGTCATCTGACCTGATGTCTGGAAGGAAGACATGGGAGCACAGCAATAGAATTTTTTCCCCAGTACAACAGCTTAGTTGCTTGTATAGTTGAGTAGATTGTTTTGTCAGTCCTGGGCAAATTTATAGCCAATTACTGAGTCCAGCAGCACAATATTGGGACTGAAACAATTTGGCGTATAAGGTTGTGTTGTCCACATTTTAATAAAATAGAATAGAGTATCTGCTTTGGCCTATGGAAATCCTTAATGTACAAGTTGTGTAATCTGTAAAAATTATACTGCAGATAAGAAAGTGATTCTGCCTGTAGTTATATCATTCACATAAACTACTTACTAGAAGAAAGTAATCCATATTTACCAAAAAAAAAAAATAGCATAGGTATTTCCATTACCATAGGCAGGGCATGTTTTCACATTTTTCTTCAAAGGGATTGAATTCAATGCTTTATTGTAGTGAACTGAGGTGTAGTGTTTGCAGGGGCTGGGGACAGTGACAAAATTACCACTGTTCGAGCAGCAGAGAAGAAATGTATACTGTTTTGTATTATATGGTCCATTTCAAAACTAATTTGGCTTTGGACCATTTTAGTTGTATGGGTTTTATTTTGACCTCTGAAAATTGAGAAATTTTTTAAAGACAGAAGCTAAAACGATGACATATCTTGCTCTCCCAAAACCAGATAAACATCGTCATATTGGGGAGCTTCAAGACAAGATGTAATTTTCTTGTAAGTTTTAAGGACTGAATAATTTCTTTGTAGGCAGTATAAACACCAAGGGACAGAAAACCTTCTTTTTTAATTCTCTTAGTTTCTAATGACCAAGGGATTATAAAATATAAATACAGTCTCTATTTAAATTCTAGAGTTTATGAGTCAAGATCAGCAATAATAATCTATTAACAGGACTAGATTATACTTACTGTTACATTAAGTGATTTTTGTTTGCTTTGTTTTTAATTACCTATTAGGAACTGAAATTCTGTAAAATCTAAGGTAGATTCTTATTTCTTTATACATTTTTATTTCTGAAAGTTGTACACTTTCTGTTTAGGAGAATGAATACTATTATTTTCTGGCTTATGCATGATCAGCAGCTGGTAACTTTCTTCCAGAGTCTTTGTTGATGGAAAAAAAAATACAAATGAGAAAGATAAAAACTTGATTTCAAATCGTAAATGGAATTTGCATTGGATTACACTGAAATTAATTTTGCATTATATTAGAAATTAGAGAAAACATGTTTTTTTGTGAATTTAAAAAAATAAAAAACAAAAGCACAACAACAAGAAGAACAAAAAACCCCACAGAATACCATGTGTTAAAAATAAATACATGAGGCACATGGAACGTCAAGGATACCAACCCTTAAAGTAGATTTCAGGATTTATGTTTGTATTTTCTGATGTTTGTTATCCTTTCTTCGTGCATTTTAGGTTTTTATATAATTTTGAAGTACATAAATTTTCTTATTTGCACAGCCATGACCTGCCATAGTTCTGCAAAGAAAGGACAAAGAAAGTAACCAGTAACCTGGTTTAACTGTAGGCTTTGAAAATTAGATTTTGTTTAACCTGGTCTTTAATCCAGCTGTTATTTAAGTTATAGTTGTTTCTTGTTTAGCAGTCTGGTGCACTTCAAAAATTAGTTTTAATGTTTGTAAACTTTTTAATATTTCTGTTTACATTCAAGAAAAGTTCTTAATTGGATTCCTGATGTATCTGACAAAATTTTAAACCAGCTGATTTTGACCTCATATTATGATTCCTGGCTCTGGCTGGGATAGAGTTAATTTTCTTCTTAGTAGCTAGATACCACTGTGTTTTTGATTTCATATGAGTAGAATATTGATAATATGCTGATGTTTTTTGATTGTTGCTAAGACAATCAAGGACTTTTCAACTTCAAATGCTTTGCTAGTGTGCAAGTGCACAAGAAGCTGGAAGGAAGCACAGCCAGAGCAATGGACCCACAATTACTGGCCTAGGATTTGAGTTTAGGTTTATGACTGAGGCCCAAATTGGCTGATGTTATATACCATATCGTGCAACATCATGCCCAGTATATTATGAGGATCTACCCAGAAGCTTGGGCTCTCTCTCTCTTTTCTGGGATTGTGGTTTCAGGACTTTCTCTGCTCTGGGATCATTTCCCAGCAATGGTCTGGACCTTGGTCAGCAGGTGGTGAGCAACTGCACTGTGCATCACTTGTTTGTATGTTCTATTATTATTATCATCATCATTACTTTCAATTGTATTATATTTCAATTATTAAATTGTTCCTATCACAATCCATAACTCTCCTTAACTTCACCCTTCCAATTCTCTCCACCATCTCTTGTGACAGGCATCTCTTGTGACAGAGGATGATGAGTGAGTGGCTGCGTGGTGTTTTCTCACTGGCTGGGTTAAAACCACAACATTATAGGAAACTGTGCAACATAAATCTATGAAGGCATGCCAAGCTAAGAAAGGAAACCTAAAAGCACAAGTTACATGCCTCAAACTAGAAGGTGGACACTGAGTTGGAAAAAAAACCCATCTTTTTAAAAAAAGAAATACTGAGACGGTACTGTTAGTTGGCCATAGGGCTGCACTGAGGCTAGCTGCTATCAACAACAGAGATCATGCAGGGCTCAGCTTCCCTCTGAGTCCCCAGAGCAGTCACAGGCGCCTGCACACGTAACGGTGGAGTGCGGGTGGCTGCTGCCGGCGCTTACTGCTGCAGGGTTATCCCTTACCCCTTTTCCCTTTTAGGTGGCTTGCCTCACTTCTCTTTTGTCTGTCAAGCTTTGAACTCTTCATGAGAAGATGGCATATGGTCATTACAAACCTGAACCATGGAGTAAAGACGTTGTGTTGTCTGGGTGTTGGGTTTATGCATTTGGAGCCTACTGCTAAGGTCTGGGGGCATCTTCAGTCACAGCTAGAAGACTTCCTTCCTGAGTTTGGCTTTCTTTATGATTTCTCCTGTGGTATCATGGCAGGAAAAGCTCTGTCAGACAAATGACACTTAAAATTGAGGCTTCTTCTGTAAGCTCCGCAATTATAGTACCTTTATTTCTAGAGAACATAAATATTCACACTATTGCTTTTAATAAAATTTCTATAATAACTGTTTAGTCAATTTATTCAATTTACCACTCCCAAACTCTCTCTCTCAAAAAAAGCTCAAAAAAACCCCAAAAGACCCCAAATCCAAAAAACTTTCAACTTAATTTTTTAAAATCTAGATTTTTATTTGCCAGCACTTGTATATACATATTTCATTGGTCTCGAAATATGAATGCACCTAAACCATATCAGATTTTCAGGAGATATTGTAATCATTACACACAGGTTAGTTTAAAAATGGAAGAGTTCTAAGTTCATTAAAAGGAAAGAAAAAAAGGAAAAAAAAATCAAACTCAAAACCTTTTTAACAGGGAAACAGCAAATGATTAGGAGTGAAAATCCCTGTTTTTTCTCTGCATCCATCTTTCTTAGCCACAGCAAAAATGATCAGGTTCAGATAAAATCTCTTAAAGGCAAATGAAGGCTGCTTGCTTTCCCCCTCCTGCCGACACAACTGAAGTGCTACATCCTCTGTGGACCCACAATCTGCTAAACTGCGTTTGTTTTTAGCAGGGAAATAAACCAACCACTCCCCTGGAGCAATCTAATTACTTAACTTATTGATCTTAGCATGTGGGTCAGGAGTAAACTAGACCCTCAGCAACTCATTTTGGAAAGGGAAAAAAAAAAAGTCAGCTTAAGGAAATCCTTCTCTTGCTGTGCTTATTAGTTTATCTTTGGCTTTCTTCAGCAGACCCTGCTTCTGTCTACAGTCACCATTGAATTAGTGAGGCTGGTCTCAATTCAACTGTAAATATGCTTCTCTAAGAGTTTATGAATTACACCAGCAAAGAGAAAGCTACAGTAAAAGAAAATAATCAAGAGAAAGAAAGATATATGAAATATTAAAAACCCAAGTAACAACAATAACAAACCCCTGTACGTATTTTCAGACCTTTTTCTATGATAATTTTATACAACAGCCACACTAAAAATGGTTAGAATGATTTTGTGGCTCATGGATATTTCCCATCGGAAGTAATGTAGTGAGTATGTGCTATAGCAGTACAACTTCTGTCTTCAGTGGGAATTTATGGTACAGCTGGTAAGCCTCAGACTCAGTTTTATTTTATATGGTGGAAGTTATTTCACCCCAATACAAGCAACACTTTATTTGGTAATTTAGTCTATGTAGCCCTTCACAAAAGATTAAAAAATGTGTACAATTCAATGTTATTGGAGAATTTGCATGTCTTCTCAACCAGCTGTAAAGTTCCTGGAAGCGGAGTAAAGACTGGAGAGGTTCCCCCCCCCCAAAGCAAAAGAAGCTTTCTGATTAATTGGTTTGTCTCAGTGTAGCTGTTTCAGTACGGGGGGACAAATGAGCTTGCTGCAAGAAAGAAGTTCTTCTTTCAAAGCAATGCTTATGTGATGCTACATTCAGACCATCTGTCTTATGAGTAGGAACTTAGTGAAGAAGATTTTAAAGCTACTAAGATACTTTTTTTTTTTTTTTTTGGTAAGTTTTGATCTCTTAAGGGGTAATCATCAGATGCTGTCAAATCTGTTTATTCTTTTGACTTCGGTGGAGCTATAAGGATGTACATCAGTTCAGGAGCTTGTTCTCTTCCCTGTCTGTATTTTTGACCAGGTGAAGTGCGAAATAAATCCTCACTGAAGAGGCAAGCGATTCTCTTTTATTCCTCTTATGATTTGGATAAGATCTGGCACTTTGAAGAATTTATTAGATTTGCAGTGTCCTTTGGTTCTTTTTCTGTATGGCAAACAAGGCTTTGTTTCACCTTTCTTTTTTTTTTTTTTTTTTTTGGTAATAAAGAGTCTGTGCATGTATTACTAGATTAAATTTAACCTTAGATTAGTATTTTCAAGCCAGTGTCATCTGTTGTTAGACAAGTGTTTGAAAACAGAAAAATCCTTACCCAAACTCCAATTTAGGAAATACAAAATAGTACATAAAGAGTTGGATCAAGCGGAAAACCTTATTTGAAAACAAATTATTCCTAATTGCAAGAGTCATAGGAAAAAGTTTTTCATGCTACCAAATATATTGGCAATTAAGAATATTGTTGTTGGTCAAATTCAAACAACAAAGTAAACTTTATAGTTCAGGAGGTAAAGCTATAGACAGTATGTTTAAGTACAAAAAAAAAAAAAAGTTTTTTAAGGAGAGTAGATGGTAAATGTTTTATAATCCCCCAGAAAAGAAAAAAAAAAAAAAAAAAAACAAAAAACAACTTTCTTTTGCAGCATTTATTTGAACTTCATTCAGTTGCTTAAAGCCTGGGTATCTAATGCCATTTAAGATGCCTTAATGCAGCCCAGAGATCTGCACAGGTTTGACAGACATGACCCAAGACCTGTGGGAAGCCTGAGACTATCCAGCTGGACAGCAGGCAAGATACCCCTGAGTCTATGGTACAGCACGGGACACCTGTGTTTCGGTAACAGAACAACTCCCTGAACAACTTAACAGCTGTGTCCTGGCTCCCTTTTTTCATTATTATTATAATAATTTATTATTGTTATTATTTTCATTATAAACTTTAAAGTTGTAAGTCATCAAATGAGGAGAGATCCTTTACTGAACTCTCTACAATTTAATTCCCAGAATATTAAATAATGTTTTGTATGTTTTTTACGAGTAAAGCTTTTAACGTGTCATTCCAACATTCACTTCTATGTAGTCCTAGAGTTAATTTTTAAAAAGGTTTTGGTGTCATTGCATTTCTCAGAAAACAGGGCTGTAGACTGAGCTATTTTGACAAAGGAAAACACACAATGGAAATCAGTACTGTCAGGACAGAAAGGCATACCAAATAGTATACAAAAATTGAATGAGCAGATAATATTGCTCCCTGTGATGGGAAGACGACTTATTCATTTGCAAAAGTGGAATCAGCCCTAAGATGTGCTCTTCTATTGTCAGACAGCAGTTCAAGAATATCGCCTTGAAGATACAGCTTTTCAGACAGTCATAATCCACTTTACAAATTTGACTTTTGCAGGTAATTTTCATTTTGCCTAAATGATGTTCTTCATTTATTAATTGACAGTGTGAAAACCAAACTTTTGTTTTTACAAGTGAGAGATAAGCTGAATAATATTTTCCTATTAATATTTTTGATGTCCTAGAAAGCATTATAAATGTAATGGCAGTTAAGACACATGAAAAGTATGTATTTACATGAGAAGTGACACAGCATCTGAATTAGCTGTGGTGGAGCAAGAGCAATAACCAAAAAGTAGATAGCTGACTGTCAGAGCAGTTTTTCAAGACATGAAAACAGGGCTATTGCAAATAGAGGTACATGAATTATAGTTGCTTGATGACTTGTAATCGGGTTTGGACAAATATTTTGAAGGCAGTCATATTTTAAATATCGAGTACTATCTGTCTCCTATAAGAGAGGTTCTACTACAATACAGCTATTATTTTCTCTAAGCTTTGTAATGTATTGCCCCCCCTTTACAAGTAGTATATTACTACTCTAAATCTGGTTTTCGGTTCAACAAAGCATAATTCATATGAAAGTTTGGGCTTTATTTTTGCTAAAACTTTTTCTTCTGAAGAATTGTTCTCCTTCTTCTTACAACTATCATTTGTTTCTCATGTAAAATTAAAATATTCTTCAACTTTTCCCTTTATATGATATTAAAATATTGATGAAATAGCATTCACTGGAAGGCTGATATTTCTTCTTGTAATAATTTTATGTTTTCATGTAAAATAAGAACTTACTGTGTCCTTCTCTAGTATTATTATTTTCAGAAGAGAGAAACAAGGCTAAAGTCTGGTTTGAAGCAACACTGCTTAGTACATGAATTATGAATTTTCTAATTTGTTTAAAAATAAGCCAAGTAACACTAAATAATTCCTTTTCCTTCCTTGGGAGTAAAGGAGTGTATGTATCTGTGTGTCTAGGTGCAAATGTATGTCTCCATGTGAGAGACAGCATGTATGTGCAACATTTTGGGTACTATCTTTGTCCCCATGTCCTCCAACAGTTTTATTGATTCTTCATTCATCATGTCTATTCAAATAACAAGGGAAGATAATTAACCAGCTAACTCTAGAGAGTAATTATAACAGTGAACAGAAAAAAAAAAAAAAAACCAAGCTATATTTTTTATTCTTTAATTACTGCTTTGCACCATTTACCATTCGTCTAATAAGCATATTTATTTTCTATTTTAACTTCAAATGTAATGTTTCTGCAGAAAGTGTTTTCAGATTGCCTTATGTGTAGCTGTTAATGTCCCCCTGTGTTTTTCTCCTTCCTACCTCAGCAGGGAGATTCCAGGAAAATGTTTCACTCTTAAAAGTTTTTCCTACAAAAGCCTTCACTATGCTTAGTACCCAGGTGTGGAAGCTTCAATTTTCAAGTGTCTCTTGCAGGTATTTTGTTTTGCTTTGGTTTGGTTTTATTTTATTTTATATGCTGGAATATTCTCCAGATTACTTCAGAATAGATTTTCTGATAAATTATCAATTATGCAGAAGCAATTATGCAGAATGGAAAAATGGGGAGAATTACTCTGACACCTTCATATATGGATTTAGAAATTTTGTATGCAAGTCTGGAGAAGTATAGAGGAGTGGTGGGTTGTCTGAGCATCAGTCCTACGAAGCCACTAAGACAAGCAATGAACAAAGAATACAAACCCAAGGGAACACCAGAGACTATCCATCCTTTGATGATTTATATTTCAAATTGAATATTCTATCCAAGCTCAGCAACTTAGAATGAATAGCCCATGAGTAACAGTATGCAAGAGTGTACATGTATGTAACGGCTTAGGAAAATGTGCCCTCCTGCTTTTTTTTTTTTTTTTTTTTTTTTTTTTTTTTTTTTTATTTTGCATTTGACAGAGTAGAGAAAAAAGTTCTTCATATTTCTTTAAAATGCCTTCCATTTTGATGTAGCACTAACAAAAACTAGTTGCACTTCTTTGTAGAGAAATAATAGAGAAGCTTAGACAAACCTTTCTGCCTGATGGTTCTCTTCTGATCTTACTAGTTTTTGGATGGATGAACAGGGCCATTTCTTAGCCTTGTATCTTATTTTCATAAAGTGTAACTTTACTCTTAATTCATGATATATTTAAAAAAAATATATATCCTTATTATCAACACCATGCATATCAATACTCCTCTCTCACTTTGGTCCTAGAAGCCCCAGTGCCAAAAATGTCTAGTCCCAAACTGATCAAAGTTCTTCTGGCTTCAGTTTGCATCAGCAGCTCAGGTCCCCATACTGTGGAGTTACAACTGTGTCCAAAAATTTATTTGGAGGACCCCATAGAGATTATTTCATGGGGTTTACGCTTATGGTAGGTCTTCCTGAGTTTTATTATTGTTTACAAGGTAGACTGTGTTCATAGCTGAGGGAATGATCACAAGCAGAAGTTTTATTTGAGGATGAGGGGCAGAGGCTTCTCTCCCATCTATTCCGGGTGAAGGGTGGAAAGATGTGTATCATAAAGCCCCTGTTGATTGCATTTTTCTTCCTCTGGACCAGCGTGGTTGTTAGCCTGACAGTAGTTCTATGATCTGTTTTTTAGAGTTGATGTCTCCACACCACCAACCTTTCTGTCTTTACCTTCGCATACATGTATACCCCTCAGCCCCTGGGGCTGACACAAGAAAATCCTCTTGTCACTGAAGAAATGTGGTTTTCAAAAAAGGACTGTCTCAGACTGTGAGGCCAGTAAAGTCCATCCCCTTCCTCAGCCTGCAGAAAGGCTGTGGCAATGATAGGAAGGAAACCTTGTTCCACAGCTCTGTCAGATGTGGCAAGGGAGGGCTCCTTAACTGTTTGACGGGTCTTGGAGTAGCTGATACATTTGATGCAGGCTGGTTCCCAGCTCAGGCTTTGCTGTTCTCCAGAAACAGCCACCACTTGATGGAGGACCCTGAAAGAAGCTCGAAAATAAATCAACCAGAATAACTTTTCAACCTAAGGGGGAAAAAAAAAAGAAAGGATAAATAGTATTGAGAGCATTCCCAGGAACGCTCTTGATTATTTCAGAAATATCAGGGAAGGGTAACACTAAGTGAGCTTCTGCTTTTCAAAGGCAATTCAAAATGATAATGCTACTTAAGGAATTTGGAGAATGGATTTATTAGGTAAATTGAAAAGTAAACATAATGCTATGTATTAAGCGAAGGGAAGGCTTTATCAGCTGAGGCAATACGTATAATAAGTTTTACCTGGGTAATTAGCACACATCATTTTTAACCGTTATGGAAAAGTGAATTTAAGTGAGTGAATAAACTGACTTTAGAATTATGTCTCCAACAAAGCCAATGAATCAGTATTTGTAGCCTAACCCTAGGCCTCACATTGTTACAGTGCTAAACAGAGATTCCACCTGTGGGAAGCTTTCAGTGAGTGCATTGTCTTTAAGCTGTAATCCTGTATGAGCTCCCAGTAAACTGCAGTGTGCATAGATTCAATTATCAATTATTTGGACAAAATGACGACCTCTATCAGTTGTCTGCATAGTGTTGTGTTTTGTTTTGTTTTTTAAGGGAGCAGGCCTTAAAGAAATGGGGTAATTTTGATGCCAACATTCCAGTAGTGCTGCAGGCTGTCTTGCTGTGCATAGTAGTGAGCTGAAGAAGTTAACGTGAAAAACAAATTACTGTGCTTTTCTCAAGCCTTCATTAATGATGTACTTCACCAGAAAAAGAAAAAGACAACAAACGGGAATGGAACCAGCTTTGCAGGCTGAATTGGTATTCTGCTGTGCACAGTGTGTTTTACTCACTGGCAGCAAGATGACTTGTTTTTTCCAATTTTTGATGGTAAAAGGTCAGGAAACAGTATTAACTAAGGCAAGCGATTAGAAAGAATTAAATTGAAAACTTTTCTCTGCACAGCAGAAGTCAGCTTTGAAACCAATTTATATTGCTTAAGAGTGATTTATCATTTCACTCTTAAGTGATTTTCTCCTCTCCCCTACCCCCTAATGTTAAACCCTAAGTGCCACACACATAAAGGATATTATTTGATCCTCAAAGTTCTTGCTTTTTATTAAGGAAGGAAGATATTTCTTAAAGCACGTTTGGAGATGTTTCAGGTGTTTATTTCTTATGTGCAGTAAGCCTTGCTCTAGCCCTTGTATTTTTAAGGAATGGATTTAGATATGCAAAGAATTAGGTTGTGGGGTTTGTTTGTTTTTTTGTTTTTTTGTTTTTTTTTTTTTTTTCTTTTTTTTTTTTTTTTTCTGAGCTCTACCTTATTCAACAACTCACTGCCCTGAAAAGTATTTTTGGAAGTCAATATTGGCAGTGGATACAGCAAAGAAGAAACATTGGCATTCTCACTGCTATACTGTTTCTTTTCTTGTCCTCAGAAAAAATACCTGACAGTACTTGATATCAGAGATTTCTAAGTTTCTGGTGTCCCAGATCCTCCTTAATGGTGATCTTTTTAGAAATACTCTAGAAAGCTTCATATTTTTTTTTTTTTTTTTTTGGTAAATGCCACTTTTTTGTTTATCTGTTTTTGGTGTCAAATCAAGTGATTTACACTAGTTTAGCAAACTTTTCCATTCTTGCATAGTGAATGGCAAGATTATTTAGAACTATTGAATTAATTTCAATGGGACCTTTTGAATTCTTTATATTAAAGGCTGCATTTTTCTCCTAATTTCACCTTTACAAATCACAGTATTGTGATTTCTCTGTTTTCTAGGAAGGTATTATTATTTGTGTTGGTATTATTACTGTTTTTTTTGTTTATTTGCTGTTTCCATTTTTTTGGATTATTGAGGGAGGAAGACTACTTTTTATCTCTTCCTTGTGTTAGGATTTAGTTGTAATATATACTGAGGTGTACAAAAAGTTTCAATATCAATTCTTCTAAGATTCAGTATTGAGACACCTAATTTAAAAAAAAGAATAAAATTGAGTATTCTCTGTACCTGTGTTAATGACGTCATTTACACAAACCCTCCCTCATGAACAGACATTTCACAGCAATAAAGCAGGAAAGGCAAAATGTGCAGAAGAAGTACATTTAAAGAGTAAAGCCTATCAGTCTTACACTTTCAAAGACATTAAACTAAAAAGAAATACTTGTGCTATCAAATATCATCTTTTCTGTGACCATGGGAACTAGAAATGCACAGTATTCCCCTTAATGAATTTGGGGGGCCGGGGTTCACTATGGGCAAAAAGTATATAATTAATAATTTACATTTGTTTTTAAGTTATTTTTAGATTAAAACATATTGTTAATGTTTTGTTCAGAACAGTTCTCAAAACATTTTCCCTAGTGACTTTGCAAATCAAAATTTCCATTTATGAGGCCTAAAATCAAAATTTTAAACAGGATTAAAAGAGGCATTTTCTTACTATGATTAAAAAACAGAATCAAGTTATCCATTCAGAATTGTATACTTGTTTTGAAAGAAGCATCTTGTGCATTTACTGTGGATTATAGGGATACTTCCTTTTTAGAAAGGATATTACTGTAAAAACATTTATGAACTTTTGAAACTTCCGTCTATTAATTACTGAAGATACTTTTTCCTCATTAGTTTTCCTGTATAATTGACTAGACCTTGAATTTAAGAGAAGGCTGAAAGGGGATCTAATCAATGTTTACATATATCTAAAGGGAGAGTGTCAAGAGAATGAGGCCAGGCTCTTTTCAGTGGTGCCCAGTGACAGGACAAGAGGCAATGGGCACAAGCTGAAACACAGGAAGTTCCATCTGAATATGAGGAAAATTACTTTAATGTGGGGGTGACACAGCATTGGAACAGATTGCCCAGAGAGGTTATGGAGTCTCCTCTGGAGATATTCAAAACCCTCCTGGACATGGATCTTTGCAGTGTGCTCTAGATGACCCTGCCTGCTTAGGGAGGTTGGACTGGGTGGTCTTCAGAGGTCGCTTCCAACCTCAGCTGTTCTGCGATTCTCTTGTATCAAAACTTGATCAAGGAAACTGTTTTTACAGTCTGTGTGCTGTATGCAACACTGTGTAAAATGATTTATGCATTCTTTAGAAAATTAGTAATTTTAGTGCTTTTTGACAGAATGGTCTTTTAAAAATGAGAAACCATGAACTGTTTTATTGGCTCATATATTTGTCAATATGTTGCTATTAAAAATTCAAATGAACTTGCAGTACACAGCTCAACTCTGGTATTGTAGTTATAATATGTAGGAAAATGACCACAAATTTTGTCCTGTATTGATTTTGGAAAAGTTAATTCTCCCTTTCCTCCAGATTTCTTTGGCTTTTCTTTCTGGATAACTAATACATACCACACTATATCTACCTAACCTGAATACGTAACGATTGTTGTCTTACCTTTCACTTCTTAAAGCCATTCATTTAGTATTTCCTGTTTTGATTGTATTTTAACACATTGTAGTAGCTGCAAATATATAAATATCCTCTTGCTTTTTAATCTAATGGTTTAAAATTAGACAGTTTTGAATTCAGGAAAATATAAAGTATTCCTCTCAATTAAGTAGTAGCAGTTTATTTGCGTTTATTTTGATGCACTCTTGTATGATTATGGAAACAAAGAAAAATTTCCTTCATAGTTGTCTTTTATGGTACATGTATGCATATGTGTGTGATATTGAACATATAGTAAATCTCCATATAATTTTTTTTCTGATTTTTTTTCTTTTCTGTTTGTTTGCTTTTTTTTTTTTTTTTTTTGTCACATGAAAACATAACTTTGTTTCACTGTCTACTCTCCCTACCTACTACTCTCCCTTCCTCAGTGAGGTATTGATGAGGGTATAGTCCTTAAACTCTAAATTAAAGCAAAAGTCTTTGTTTATGCAAGTCATTCCACTGAATTAGCTCACAGGATGATTTGGGAGTCAATTCATTATTATTCATTAAATATTTTAATATGTTTAGATATGAGGACTTGCAAAATTCAAAACCGACTACTTTAGGTATTTATTAATAGTTTCTTACTTTGCAGTGTCTTAGTGGATATTTCTAAAGATAACACCGCTTTAAATACTAAATTCTAGTATAGTTATCATAGTAGGAAAAAATTCTTTTCGGATCTTCATCAGGCTTTATATCTCTTTTATACGTTCTTTAAGACTTGGTTATTTGTAGGACTATTTTTCTATTTTAAGATTGTACAATTAATTTTAAAAATCTTGGAGTGAATGAAAGGACATTGAACTGAAAATTAGTAAATTTTTCTGGGAGATAAGAGAAATTACATTTTTGTTTTAAAGACAATAGATTTCTTTTGGAAAGATGAAACCACTGGCTTCTGTAAGTTTGCACATCGTATTTTCATTTAAGTTTTCTCCCTAGAATGTTGTTAGGGCAGAAGATTTTGACTTTCGGGGTTTTTACTTTGGCTTTTTGTTGTTGTTTTAAACTGTGCTATAGAATTCTCATTTTTGGGGTTGTTTGAGTATCTTACACTGTCTGGTAGAGATGTTTCTATGTCTTAATGTAGAAAAACTAATTCCTTCTCCCACCTATCCCTGATGCAAACACAGACATGGGCTGTTCTTTGAGAAATAGTCTTAAACTCAGAAATGACTAAGGAACTTCATCTTCTAACTTCTGTTTTATCACAAAATATGACCTCATTG
The DNA here is from genome assembly GCF_000699245.1 of Pterocles gutturalis. Taxonomy (NCBI): domain Eukaryota; kingdom Metazoa; phylum Chordata; class Aves; order Pterocliformes; family Pteroclidae; genus Pterocles; species Pterocles gutturalis. The sequence goes on along the minus strand of NW_010105135.1, from coordinate 21,605 downwards.
CAGCCTTCCAGTACTTGAAGGGAGCCTATAAACAGGAGTGGGAGTGACTGGTTACAGGCGTTGATAGTGACAGGACGAGGGGCAATGATTTTAAACTAAGAGAGGGGAGATTTAGGTTAGATACTAGGAGGAAATTTTTCACTGTGAGGGTGGTGAGGCACTGGCACAGGTTGCCCAGGGAGGTTGTGGATGCCCCATCCCTGGAGGTGTTCAAGGCCAGGCTGGATGGGGCCCTGGGCAGCCTGCTCTAGTGGTTGGCAACCCTGCCCACAGCAGGGGGGTTGAAAGTAGATGATCTTTAAGGTCCTTTTCAACCCAGGCCATTCTGTGATTCTGTGATACTGTGATTGTTGATTCCATATAAATACAGTGTTACAAGTAGCCCATGTCACCTCATGGGTAAGGTCCACTGCTGCACCTCATAGCAGAATTTATTGCTGCCAGTGGAAGCATGACTGGCTTTACTTGGTGTTTATACTTTGTATTCACATTCAGTGGTACTTACTAAAGAGTTCTCAAGCATCTTACAGGCATAAAGATATAAAGATAAATAGACAGAGGAATTATAATTAGTTAACACTAAATTCCATTTGAATGGTTCCACCTGTTAAAATTAGAACCAAGTGCTAAAATAAATTCTGCAGAGTCCTTCTAGACTATTACATCTTACAATTAAACTGTGAGATTTGTTATGACTTGCAAATATAATTTGTTTTCTTTTAGTATCACATATTAAGGAGTTTCCTATTATATTGCGTTTATTAATAACCCATTTGACTCATTTCTAATAAGAAGCTGCATCCTTTAGCCAGATGTTACCCTCACTGTGCATGCTTAAACAAATTGCCTCTAAACAGAAAAAGCAATATAAAGTTCCAATCAGAATGCTGGACTCATATTTGCTAGATTTCCCTCTCTATCTCTCGAGACCCTTAATGACTCTTCTCAGACGCTTACACCATTCTTCTTTTTCTGTGTTGCCCTACTTAAAAAAAAAAAAAAAAAAAAAAAAAATCACCTTGCACAGTCTAGGCAGACATGCAATTTAAACCTGGGATTATATTTTTCTTATCCAACATTTTAGAATTTAATTGAATTATCTGCTGAGTGCTTTCCTGAGAAAATTAAATTCTGGGAAGGCTTCCAGCTCTCGTCACCTTTTACTTGTGGTGGCTACCACTGTTGGGAAGAAGATAACATTGCTAATTTTTTGCCAATCTTGGCAAGCTTCCATTAGTTCTAATGTAGTAATGAGATTCTTGTGGATACACATGCTATTTTTCATTTCTCTTTGTAGTCTTTTTCTCTCTCAGTCCTTCCTTTCCTCCCTCCCTTCCTTATTATTTTCCCTTATTTTCCCTTGTTCTGATTCTTTATTTCACATCTTTTCTGTCCTTCTAGTTCTCTCTCAGCCTCTCTTTCTGTTTTTGTTTTACAGTAGGCTGGGTATTTACAATCTGCTGTGACCCCAAGCTCAAAGGATCACTCCAAGAGAAGGGTATGGTGGGTTTGGATTGGCTGCATAGTCCTTTGCTTGCTCAGGAGGTATATGAATCTCTGGACCATCAGGGAAATTCAGTAATGCTTGAAAGGCCACTCTGTGTTTTGTCTTTTAGACTTGAGAACACAAAAAAGTTTATTTTTATTTTAATTGTATTTATTTTAATAGGAGATTGAATTGAGAAGAAAGTGGCAAATTTAGATTCCGTTGTTGTCGCCTATTTTAGTGCACCTTTAGGTAATACAAATGCAAATTATAGCTATTCTGATATTCAATCTATACTTTTCTGGTGACTATGTATATTAAACAGTTTCATTCAAAACAACACATAAAAATCCCTGCACATTAAAATTTAGACATTTTCGACAAACACATTTCCCCATTATGGAAATAAATTATTTCCTGATTACTTTATCTAAAGGTGTGAAGACACTAAAGATTTTACATGTTTTGTTTGGCAGTAGAAATGTATGATGCATTTTTTCATTCATGAAGTACAGAGGCAGATAAAATTAGCAATATCTTCACTGCAAACAATAGTTTCTTCTTGTGGTCAGGCATTCTTGTTTTCCAGAAGGTTTAATACATGTGAGCTTAGTTTCATTCATACTACTTGTATTTTCCACCAATATTTGTTACTAATTTAAAAAAAAAAAAAAAAAAGTTACAGTAGGGCCTTTCTAATATGTACTGGTTTTGTCATAAAAATTGTAAATTGTATCAGACAGTGTTGAAGATACAGGGGTACAGAAATAGGTTTTATAATAAACTCAGAGTTTCTGTGATAAACCTGAATTTTGAATTAATATTATTAATTTGAAAATATTGTAATTGGGACACAAGGAACTGAATATTGAAGCCACGATTTAATTTTTACTCTGCCTCTTCATCAGCATGATCTGTATGACTTTCACATCTTCTAAAACTCTAAAGAGGGACATGAAGGAATTTCTTAGCCAATAAAATATCTTTTTTTATTCTTCTCATAATTTAAAAGTTTTTTTGTCATTAGAGGTAGAAAGGAAGCTATTCCCAACCTTTAATATACTTCAACTTGAGAGCTTACAGAGACATATCCCTGCATCTTTTCAAATATATACAGACTTTCAGAGAAGCCATTTTCTTAATCAAAAAACATGTATTTATTTCAAAAGGAAACCTGGCAGATTTTGGGAAAAGCTTCTCCATGGTATATTTTGCAGACAAGATAAATAATGTTATTTTAGGTAATTTGGGAAATTTTATTTGAGTTCCTTGATTCAAAAATAATCACAGTTTGACACACTGTTTTTTGCTGGTCCATTTTCTTCTCTTTTTAAAATTAGTTCAATGACTTGGAAATAAGCATACTGTATTACTTTGGTGCAGAAATTGTAGTTTCAGGAAACTTCTCAGAGAAGTCTGTGGCTAGACATGAACGTTTTCTTACAAAAACAGACCTGGAGCATTAAGGTGATAAATAAGCTGAAACTCAAAAGATTAAAATTACCCTGAAATTAAACATCCATTGTAGGAAAGTTGTTTGATCTAGTGTACTGAGAAAGGAAGATTTTTAATGCTTCTGGATTAATATGATTGCACTTTATCACCTGCTGTTCACAAAGACAGAGTTCAATAGATAATTAACATGTGGCAGGGATATAAAATGAACTTTTGGAACCATATTTGAGGGGGTAAAAACTATTTACCACAGAAGTGACAAACGAGTGGATTGCAGTTAGTTTGAAACTCTGAATGCAAATAAATTTAAGTCATTTCTTTAAATTTTCTCAAATATGCTTGAGCATGGGATTCACCCACTTAACAGTAGTAATAATATTTATAGTACTAGTGTCATAAGAAGAATAATCTATTATTTTTTCAGGACATATCCCTCTCTCTTCCACGTCGCTTTATTTTGATGTGACAGTGGATGCACTAAGTAAGCTTTGTCTCCTTAGAGTTTTCAGCTACTCATCTTAGCAAAGAGCTTTTGTTTCACTCCTCAAACTTGTCATTGTATCGAGCGCTCTCTTAATATTTGGAGATGTCTTCACTTCATACATCACCAAAATTTTTGCCCTAAGTGGAGCACAGGTCTGTAATGCTATATGGAGGTGACAAAATCCCCCAAAATAATGTAGACAGTGCATTTTTATGTTACTCTCTTTGTCAGTTGGAATACAGATCTGCCAAAATGAAATATAAATTATTTTCTAAACTTACAGTGTACAATGAACTTCCTGCAGATAAACTCACAAATAAAGGTGATTCATGTATATTTTTGTTACACCCTTAGGAAGAAGCATTGCTCTGGCATCCTTCTCGAAGGAGAAGTGCAGCACTGCTTAATGAGACTTTTGAACACAGACACAACATTAAAATAAGATAGAAAGACTGTTAGCATTCCCTATTTTACTTCAGAGGCAGAATAATGTTACACTTTAAGCCATCATCAAATGCACATTTTCTGCTTGACAGCTGGAGATATCAGATTGTGTAGAGTTGGTGAGGTACATTAGGGAGTGATTTGTCTGAAGGTAGCAGTCAAATTTATCACAGCCAAGGGAGAGTTATGGCTGGAGAAGGAAGGGGACCAGGGACAGCAGCAGCAGTCTGGCAAGCAGGCAGGCGGGGGAGATGGGGGGGTTGCTCCACAGTATGCTGCAAGAGGGACTGCAAGACAGGGGGAAAACTAGGGGTGCTGTGCACTGAGGCTAGCAGAGAGTCATAGTTTGGGAAGTTAGAGGAGGAAGAGGCAAGTACCAGTGATGGTAAAATTCATACCCCATCAAAAGCTGGTGCAAAAAGAGCAGATGAAAAAGTTGGTTGCTGTCACTGGAAGTTCTAAAATATTTAAATGGCATGATTTCCTTAGATATTTATACTAACAAATGAAATGTTTTAACATTCCAGAATCAAATCACAGTGCTTGTTTGTGGAGCGGAATTATGTAATACAATTATGTTTTGGTTCTGTGTTTGCATACTTTTTCAAAAAAAAGGAGTTAAGTGTGTAGAGAAGATCTGTACTCTTGGCTGTTAGAGCAGATAAAACCCTTTTTATTTATTGTTTAGCTGGTTCTCCTGAAACCTAACTTATTTTCTCCTTTGGTGTCCACTGGGATTTTCAGTTTCTCATATTTGAGAATTTTTGCCCCTTTAGGGGATATATAAAAACTTTTCTTGAGGAGAGTTATAGGAAAATGTTTCCAATTCAGTGTCCTTAGTCATGCCCAGGCATGGTTATCTGAAATAATGTTCAGCCTCTGGCCTATTGCGGTGATTTTGTCTGCAATGGCAAATTATCTGTCATTATAGATAACTCTTTTTAAATTGCCATATGAATAATTTTTTGTCATTACAAAAGGATAGGTTATAATGTGTAAGTTAAAATCTAGTTTTGTCACAGATTAACGTTTGTCACTGACATTATGCCAGAGTTGCTTTTGTTGCTGTTTTTCCATGTAATATAGCCACACCATGTTCTGCAGTTACTCATTTTGCAAATGGTGTAAGATAAAGATGAAGCATAGCTGCTTCTGCTTCTGCAAAATGTGAATATTTGCACCAAATGCAAATTGTCAATAGATTCAGCAAAATAATTTAATACAGAATTATATTCACTGTAATTAAATGGCTACTAGCCAATGATGAAAGCAAGAGATTAGCTTACAATGTTTCAATTTTTTTTTTTTTGAGTTAATAACTTTAATGAACAAACATTTTATAGATCAGTTTAGTACTCAAAATCCTTCCCTTACTTTTGGTGCCTGACAGCCTAACAAGGGATTCATAAGGTTGCTTCCTTTCTGCAAGAGAGTAGCAGCTCTGCTGGCTCTTCTTTCCGTGCACCTTCAAAATGTGGAACTTTTCAAGTCTCATGTGTAACAGTTTTGGTTTAATTATATTCCTTTACTCCCTGAGCATGTACTCCCTTGAGAGCTGACTTTGTACAGGACTCTAATTAGCAATAATGGAGCCGGATTAGTTAAATGGTCAAGTGAATCATCACATACCCTTGATATTCTGCATTGACTGGCACCAAAAACTGGCACTGCCAAACAAGGTCCTGATGATAAAAACATGAAATAAGAAATTCTGGAAATGTAGTTATCCATTCGTGACCCTGAACTGGCAGTTCTTTGTCTCTGAAGCAGGCAATCGTTGCATATACATTATCTTTTGTATTCTGGTGTTTTCTGGAAGCTGCAGTCATGAAATAGCAAAAGGGCTTCAATGATCAAAGCTCTCATAGCAGCAAAAATTAGATTTGTTTACTGTGAAACATAATAGAGACCTGTCCTTACCAGCTGAGAAACTGGGATATTTCCAAGCTTCATCTAACAGTAGGTGGCATGGGATGAGGATATGCCTTGCAACTAACTGTCATCTCCTGTACCAGCTGCCTCTGTCCTTTTGCTTAAGTAGATGCTTCATCAGCAGTGGTTTCTAATCTGCCTGCTATTCCTTGTAGCACTTTCTACAGCTACAGCAAGAATAAGCAGTATTGAATTGTTCCTTTGTTCTTCCTCTTGTCATATCCTCTGTATCAAATGTCTGGGGTAATGCCTTCCTTCCTTTGCTACTAAAGAATCTCTCCTGTGGGAGATCTTGTTTTGATTATACAGTACCTTCTTGAAGCAAGCAGCATGCAAACTAAACCCCCTCCTACTTTTGTTTAAAACCTGAAAGTTGTTAACAAGGTATTGCTCAGCAAGTCATCTCATCCATACATGTTACTGGAGGACAAAATATTCTCTGGAGTCTCCTTCCCATCAGTTTGTATTTCTACAAAATTTCTTAAAAGGAAAATGAGACTTCAGTATCAGAAAAAACAACCATCCCAAACCTTCAATGCAGCAATGTATAGAAGTGTTTGTTTTAATTATATGTTATCATGGAAAAATGAATAGTCTTAATGAAATTCAGGCATCCAAAATACGAAATCAGGCCAACATTGAATTTCAATTATGCCAATTCTATTTTCAGTACCTCTATCAAAGCCCTGTGATAGAGTTTTAGGAAATCCCAGCTCAAGCAGTCTGCAGAAAGCGTAGGCATGATTATGACAATTTTTTTTGTGACCCTCTCTGATAAACCCTTTGCAGAGTGTCTGTAAAGGAGTGTTCCCATCCTAACCTAGCTGGTCATGGAGATCTAATACTGACAGCACAAACCACAAGCTACACTTATCAGTTCTAGTATCAAGAGATGGTTTTCCCAACAAGATTTTCATCTTTCAAAATTATGTTTTGTTTAAATTATAATCAATTAAGTTCCTTAAATGTCCAAATAATCATGATACAAGGATACTCGGGAAGTCTGAGCTTTTACTTTACCTTCAGATCAATAAAGGAATAACCTTGAAGGGAAATAAATCTGCCTAATATGTCCTCCTCAGTATTCTAGAAATATGTGAAGGAATAAAATGGCTGTCAGAGTTACAAGATTCAGCGGTATTAAATACACATAGAAAGTAGGAAAGAAGGTTCTGCTGCTTTTCTTTACCCTGCCTCCTTCTCATCTTTAAGGAATGAGTGGTCTAGTTTTAACCTTGTTGCACTCTGCAGAATGGTTCAGAGTTGAATATTATTGATCATTTCAGTCCCTTTACTCTGATAGTCTTGCACAATGCCTATATAAAAGGATATTTCTTTAATTGCTGATAAAAATGATATTATTTACAAGATTTAAATATTTAGTTTTTACTGTGTTGTAAATTTGAAATTATTAATGTTACTTTCTCATGTTTCGCTGTGTAATGGGATGAATACAGAATAAGTTAGGATGTGAATTTAAAGTGCAGCACCTATGCTACATTTACAAAGTAGATTAACTTTGTAATAACTTCTGGGTCAGAGTAGAGCTCTGAATCAGGAGCTCTGCCAATCCCTGCTGGGCAGTTGAAGAGGATCCGGCTGGTATCCATCCTCCCTGTCTCTCTGCTGAAAGCTTCTGCTTCAGCAGAGTGGGGACGATGTAACTGTGGCATTTCTACTCTAGAGCCTTGGTAGTATTAACATAAACCAAAGGACATTTCAGTTTATTTTAATATATGAGTTGATGAGCCGTGGTACCTGAGAGGTCTGATTCACAACCCCTGCAGGATTTAACTGCAGCAACTGAAGAAATTAAGTCTGCAAACTGTTGGCTTATTTTAACTGCGAAATGTGGGTGTTGAAGTGGGGGCAGCAGTAACCCTGCTGCAACTTAATCAGTCAAGGATGGTGAATCAGAGCCACAGAGCTGGTCACCTGGGAGTTAGCAAAGTGGGGTTAATTTACATTCTGGTTTGTTCTGCCCTGAATTCCCCTTCTACATAGGTCTCCCAACAGTCACGACACCATTGGGTTGACTTGCCACAGCTCCTGAGCTGCTGGCTCTGGGGGCAATAGCTTCCTCATGAAGCAAAACTTGTTAGCCTTTTGCCTATGCCACATCCAGTCCCACAGGAGATGGGGACGCTGCTGGTACCAACTTCAGTGAAAGGGGAGGAGGCATGCAGTGGGGCAGGGACAGCGTCTCTATCCCATAGCTTTGAATGTTCTGGCTTCTCATGGAGGGATTGTGGATTTGTATGAGATTTGTAAAAGATGACTATGTTATTAACTGAGTAAAGATCTAGTTTAGGCTCACAGGGTTGAGTGAGACATGCCTCAGAGAAGCACTTCAACAGAGAGGCCCTAAAGAATAATCTTCTCTCTATTATAGAGTGTAGAACCATTTAAGCCTACAAAGTGATTCTCTTTTATTCTGTACAAACATGCTAAAATCTTTGTCTCAAAGATATTAATACAGGGAGAAAGCTTTGTTTCCTCACCAGAGGTTTATATATTAAAAGTTTGGGTTTGTTTTTTTTTTTTTTGTTTGATTGGTTGGTTTTTTTAATTGGTTTGTTTGCGTTTTGTGAAAAACAATATGAAGACTTAGGCAGGGTAAATTTCACATCATATGGTTCTGAGGTTGAGTTTCTTTTCCTTATTATATGAAACTTTTTTTTTTTTTTTGGGGGGGGTATGTGAGTAGCTGGATTCTTGACATGGCATTAAAGAAATGTCAAAGTAGACATCTATTCTTAGTCTATAAGTCATTATTTAACAACTTCAAAGATTTGACAACTACAAAGAAATGAAGCACAAACACCTAGGTATTGATTTTGTCTTTTGCTTTGTATCTACTCCATTAAATTCTATTGGCATTGACAACTGCTGAACTCTTCTTCAAAATTCTGTGAGCTTTCAGTCTTTAGGCACAGCTTTATTTCATTTTCCACACTTTTTCCCTTCTAAAATCTCTCCATCATTTAACTATTACTGCAATCTTAAGAACGGTTTAAAATAAAATCTATTGAAGTTTACTCTTCCCTTATGTCCATGCTGAAAGATAATGCTATGGTAACATGTCATTGATGAATTTATGGGTGCTTTCTGTCAATGGATTTCCAATATTAGATTTAGTTACCCAGTGTGAGGACTAATAATCAGTTGCAAATAGCTGGTATCATGTAAAGTTGATTATATCAACTTTAGAATAGATCCAGAAAAAGATTTTTTCAACTGTATGCTAAAATGTATATAATCATACCAACTGGGGAAAAAAAAAAATGCACTTAACTAAAAATCACTTGAGTGGTTTGTAGATTGCTATCTGGGAATATATTTGATTTTAAAATAAAGAATATATGAATATCAGTAGGCACTTTGAGAAATATCACTTACCTCTCAATGGAAGACAAGATGGCCATCTGAAACTGGAAACAAGAGGACACTAATATATTGCTGTAGCCAGTGCTGGAAGGATGACCACTGAGTGCAAAAGTCAGTGTCTTTTTTCAGGCAATTCATGCACAAAAATAGCTAGGCTCAGCTTGATACTAATGCAGTGTTCTCATGGGTATGCATGTGTACATGCTGTGTGGTGTCTTTCATGATGACAGATTAGTATACAACATTGGTTTTGTTTAATCTGTGAAATCTGGGAGAATTCTTCACCTTCCTTGACTCCACTGGCAATGTGTGACCTAGTCCTCTTTTGCCCTAGTCTTAACGGGAAGGGAACTAGTTAAGCACAATAGGAAAAACATGGTCGACTCCAGTCAAGTCATTTTGGTGGATAATATAATTGCCTGATCCCTAAGGATGCTCCATGGAAAATGATTCCTGAGCTGATGAAGAGTCAACAGAGCTGGCAAACACTTTTGGCCTGAACCTTGGGGTTTTTATGGGGTGGTTTTGTTTGAGTGCTTTGCTTCAACTTGTTTCTGCTCTTGAGTAACCCTCCAAGGACTGTCTGCACTGCAGCATAAAAAAGACAAGGAGCAATCCCGTGCCCTGGGGCCAATGGCACAAACAGAGCTATGTTTATAATAGTTCAAACTGCTTATCTCTAGGTCATGCCTGCATTATAAGTCATTTTGCGCTGTCTCCTCCGCGCTTTATGGCCTTTGAGTCCATAGACAGAACTGATTTTTCTTGGTTAAGTCCAAACTGCAAAAATATTGGGGCTCTTTTGCGCTGACCAACTTGTTATTTTGTAATATGAATGTGAAAGTATGTGTTGCTCTGTGCTGTAGCTGGCATATGTTTGAGGAAGCAAAACTTGCCAAGATAATGTTGAGAGATTGTCTTGGGTGATGGGAGGCAGTTGGGTGTAATGCCACCTGTACTGTGTCTTGAGAGCAGACCTGAGAATAAATTATCTCCAAAAATGGACAGAGTTTTTACTTTGGGAAGAGCTGATTTGTTCACTCCAAAAGAAAGTCTGGGATCAAAGTAGCAAGCACTGTGGTCATTCAGTGCTCGGTGTCACTTCTAGACATCTTTTATGTTCGTTGTAGGTGTACCTTCAGGGATGTTTACAAGCAACTTTAATACAGACGAAGCCAAAGATTGCTGAAAACTACAGATAAATCAAGTTAAAACTGGCTTAAAAGTCTGGAAGTTGTAGTTATCTTTTATGTCTTCTTACATTAGGGGAAACTAGAGATGGTTTGTTATTGAACTTGTGTCTCATATAATACATGTTATTTCACAAACTTTGACCCTTATAAACAGGCGTATTGGGTCTGCATGACAAGG
>NW_010105135.1:10356-10978 GCF_000699245.1 Pterocles gutturalis | reverse complement strand
GAGTCTACCCCCATGGCTGATAGAGCCAATGCCAGCCGGCTCCAAGATGGACCCACCTCTGGCCAAGGCTGAGCCTATCAGTGATGGTGGTAACACTTAAGAAGGGGAAAAAACAACTGTGAAAACAGCAGTCAGGAGAGAGGAGTGAGAACACGTGAAACACCTGTGGAGACACCAAGGTCAGTGCAGAAGGAGGGGAGGAGGTGCTCCAGGCACCAGAGCAGAGGTTCTGGTGCAGCCTATGGTGAGGCAGCTGTGCCCCTGCAGCCATGGAGGTAACGATGGGGCAGAGATAGACCTGCTGCCCCTGGAAGACCCCATGCCAGAGCAGGTGGATGAACCTGAGGGAGGCTGTGACCCTGTGGGAAACCTGTGCTGGAGCAATCTGTGCCTGATGGACTGCACCCCATGAAAGGGACCCACACTGGAGCAGTACATGAAGAACTGCAGCCTGTGGGAAGGACTCATGTTGGAGAAGTTTGTGGAGGGCTGTCTTCCATGGGAGGGACCCCAGACTGGAACAGGGGAAGAGTGTAAGGAGCCCTCCCCCTCAGGAGAAAGGAGCGGCAGAGACAATGTGTGATGGACTGACTACAAACCCCATCCCCCATCTCCCTGCACT
>NW_010105135.1:0-10325 GCF_000699245.1 Pterocles gutturalis | reverse complement strand
CAGGAAGGAGGTGGAGAAAATTGGGAGTAAAGTTAAGCCCAAGAAGAAGGGAGGGGTGGGGGGGAAGTTTTTTTAAGATTTTTCCCCGTGTGGAGTCTGTTTTGCCTGTGATAGTAATTGGTGAATGATCTCTCCCTGTCCTTATCTCGACCCATGAGCCTTTCATTGTCTCCCCTGTCTAGCTGAGGAGGGGAGCGATAGAGTGACTTTTCTGGGCATCTGGTGTCCAGCCAGGGCCAACCCACCACAACAGGCAACCACACAACTTTTTCACTGAGTAGTTCTTGTAGTGTCCACTTTCGGAATGAGGAAAATGGTGCAGAGCAAGTAGTAAAACCAGAGATTTCTCATTCTGTGAGGAAAAGAGAGATGTGAGATGCATGTTAAGATGAGCAAAAGTAATGTTTCTTCTTGGAGAGTTAGAAGAAAAAAATAGCAGGACATGGTATTTGCAGATGATATTTTAAATGAAAGTTCAAGAACTGTCTCTGATTTTAATTTATCTAGTTTAATTTCTCTAGCCCTGGAGATACCGTATATCATCTTTCTCTAGTTTTACGAATCTAGACCCTCACTGCCTTTGGTTTCATTTTCACATTTAATTTCATATCAGCTGGAACATATTAGGAAGGGCTAAGTCTTTACTTTGGAAAGGAAGGTTAGGATGAGAAGAAAAAAAAAAAAAAAACAGAAACTTTTAAAACTTGGTTTGATCTAGTCGAGCTTGTTAATTGAAGTTTTTGGTTCACTTGCAGATGAAACAGTGTTAAAGCTATAGTTTCAAACTGATTTCCAAGTTTCTTTTGGTTCAAGACTTAACTGATCCGTATTAATTTTATCTGTCTGGCTTTCTGTGAAGCAGAATTTGAGCCGCTGAGGAAACACTGCAGAATTGTGTAGTAAAGTGTATTATGAATGACTGAATAATTTGTAAAGGTGTTTGGGTTTTTTTTGGGATTTGTTTTTTGTTTTTGTTTTGTTTCAGTTTTGTAATAGTGATATATAAGCAAAATAGAAAACAATTTAATTTCAGCTAAGCACTAACTGCATTTCAACAGAATATCCAGCTGTAGCCAATATAAGCATTACCATTGCTGTTTTAGGTAAAGTTTCAGTGACCGTGGATGAAAAAGGCAATGCATTTTTTTTTTAACCACACTTTACCTGTGATCTAACTGAAGTGAAACAAAAACAATGGAAAGAAGACTATAGTATCTCTTTTTGTAAGTACTTGCATAATGAACACACTACAAAAGAAAGAAAGACCTTCTGATTTGTCCATTTGCAAGGAAATGACCATAATTTTCCAGTTCCTTGATCTTTTTCAGAATAATCCATAAGGGCTTATTAGATTTCATGGTAGAACTGTCTGACAGTAAACTTGTATTGGATATTAAAGTGTTGAAAGATCTTTGAAATATTTTTAGTAATTTAAGACAGACATTTCTGTGTGTGTTTTATTAGATCAATTTGTGGAAGACAAATAATTTTAAATGTAACTGAAGAGATTAGCTTCTCCTTAAGATTTTTTTTTTGGTTGATTTCTTAAAGCAGATATCAAATTATTACAGTAGCTAGCTAACAGAATGAAGTTACCAGTATTTGCAGCTACATGGAGAGTTATATAAAATATTTTAATGGTATCTTTAATTTTAGAGGAGGAAGTGAGAGCTACAAATGTATTACTCAAGCAAGAAACAGATTTAAGGATGCAAAAGTTTCTTAGAGATATAATTTCATTGCTTTGCTTATAATTTTAATTATTTTTCAATTTAGTCTTTTATAAGGTGACAAAATATAGTTTGGATATTGTCATGGAATAGTAAGCAGTTACATTGTTATATACGCTTATCATGGATTTTAAGAAGGTAACATTGTTCTGTTTTCTAGAGAGGAATTGTAAGCTGATAAGTAGAAAATTTTTCGTCTGTCAAATTGAAACCTGCACCTAAGGTCACTTAGAATAGACTCGTAGAATCATTTAGGTTGGAAAAGGCCTTTAAGATCATCAAGAACAGCCGTAAATCTAACACTGCCAAGTCCACCACTAAACCATGTCACTTAAAAGCATCACTCGAGAAACATCAGTGTATGTATACGAAGGCGGACCATCCTGAAAGAAGTAGTAAAGCTTAAAATGGCAAATAGTTGAGGAGACTCCGCAAATGAAATTGTATTTTGTGTTTGCAGGTAGTTAATTTGAAACTAACCTGTAGTAATCAAATGTTGTCTTATCCCAAGATGAGATACCGTCAAATTGGTTGATGGTTTACAGGCTGGTTGTTTCAGGAAGCAGGGAGAAACACTAACACTAACTTTTTAAGGGAATGAGTTTAGCTTAGCTCCCAGTAGCTTGGCTAGAAGGATAGGCATTTCTGGATGGAGTTACTGCTTTCTGCTTACACCCTAAGCTCCTACCTGTGTCATAGGGCTGGGGAGATGTAGGATTTACTGGCAAGTAATGAGCGACATGTGGTTGGCTCTTTAAGATATTTTCTTCTGGCATTTACTTTTTAGGGACCTGGGGGACAGATACTAATACATGTCTCAGCATCTAGAAAGTAGTTTGCTAGTTCACACATGACTTGGTAGACTACCTCATCAACAGGAACTTTTGCTGCTGTTTCCCTAATGACTCACTTAATCTCATTTTAGACCCAAAATCCAAACTTGCAGCAGGACTTCAGTTCAGGGCCTACAGGAGGGATGGGGAAACACTCTTTATCAGGGAGGGTAGTGAGAGGACAAGGGGTAATGGGTATAAGCTGAAAGAGGGTAGCTTTAGATTAGATATTAGGAAGAAATTTTTCACTGTGAGGGTGGTGAGACACTGGAACAGGTTGCCCAGAGAAGCTGTGGATGCCCCGTCCCTGGAGGCATTCAAGGCCAGGCTGGATGAGGCTTTGAGCAACCTGGTCTAGTGGAGGGTGTCCCTGCCCATAGCAGGGGGGTTGGATCTCGATGATTGATCTCTAAGGTCCTTTCCAACCCCAACCGTTCTGTGATTCTGTGATTCTGTTTGAAACATGTAGCTTTGAACTTGTTTCTCTGTCATACCGTGTTCCCAATCAAAGAAATACTTTCTTTATTTTAAACAACTTTATTCTAATTGTATATAAATATTTTCTGCTTATGAAGTCTGAAAGAATAACATTGTTACTGTGCTTTATGTTGGTATTTCAGAGATTCATTAAAAGGACTCAACTGTCTATATGAATCACAAAACAATAATCTTCACTAAGCTGCTCAAAATATCAACCCCTGTTTAATGTTCAGAGGCCTCCTTCAATTTTCTAGTAGAGAAGGCAACCCAATATCATTACAGGAGAGTCAATAAATCTAGGCTAGGAAGCTAAAGGGGCATCCAATTTCAGAGCCAAGGGACTTTGACAGTAAATGCCCTTCTAGGAGGTCCCACTTTAGCAAGCTGCCAGAGCTTTAGCACAAATTTCTCTGCAGCACAATAACACAAGAGAGAAAATGTCTCTCAAGTACCCTTTTCCCAGTCATTTAAAGCTCAAAACTAACTCCTTTGATTCCATTTGAAAGCCCACAGGCGTGGTAAGTAGCTTAGGTTACAAAGTTAATGACTGATAAAGTTGATTCTGCATGACAGAAGGAATACAGAGATTTCTCAAATAAGATTTAGTTTGTTATCTCTGTTCCTAGCTCTGCTATTTTAACCTCTAGTAATTATGTGACAGCCATCCAGATTTACTAAAAGATGTGTGGAAGTAAAGCAACTTCATGCACTTAAGACTTGGCTGTTGAAACGAGGCAGGGGGGAGGATTAGGGAAAAAGATACCACTTTCTTTCTAACTGTAAATAGGTGTCATACAAAGTTGTGCAAAGTAGAAAGTTTTTGTCTTCTCCATCTGGGCTTCTCTGTTCTTTCTTATGGATGGATTGCCACAGGGCCACTCAGCGTGGTTTTGTTTTAAAATTTTATTTTAAAGAAACAAACCAAATGGCTAATCCCTGTGGTTTAGAGTCTGGGAAGAAAGCGGAAAGCATGATGGAGAGGAGGAAATAGGAAATTATTTTGTGAAGATGAAGTGATTCCCTGCTTCTGACTGCTGCCCCAGAGAGGCTGTTGGGAGACCTGGGAGCCTCCCTCTGCTGGCTGCTGTAGGAGGCTTGGAGCTTGGGAGCTGGCAACATCTGCTGTCACTGTCAGCTGAGCTGGGGGATTTTTAGGAGACTGGGAAATCAAATTCCTTGGAGTCTGGATAGGCATAACATCAAAGGACTGGAGAGGAAAACTGACAGGAATGGCCCAGCACTGTATTTCATTTTGACAACTGAAGTACCTCGTCTCAGTTGTGACAGCCCTGCACGGGCTGGTGGGGAAACTATCTGGTGGAAAATTCATGACCAGTTCTGGCAGGGCATTAAATATGTGGGGAGGGTTCCTCACTTGGAAGTAGAAGTGGTAAATCTGCAAAATCTTTCATCTCTCTCTGGTTACAGCAGTGCCATAGAAACAGTCAGGAAAGTTAAGGCCTCATTAAAATGCTCTCAGCTACTTGTAGGCAGGAAGGGTACAACAAAATTTCATCAAATAAGCAAGAATAACAGCTCACTTTTTAATCTGGGATTATGATTGAAGAGATGTGTTAAAAGCAGACTAAGATCAAGGCAAAAGAGGCAGAAGTTGCCTAGTGAATTGATGAAAACAGAGGAGGGGAAAAGGAGTGATTATGGCCAAAAAAACAGGAAGGCTTCAGTGAGCAGAAAGGAAAGCCTGGCTGTGGTCAAGCAGGGAATCTAAGTAATCCCCTCTAATCTGTTTGTGTTCTCCTAAAAAATGCTTCTTTGCCCTTTAAAGATGATTAGCTTTTTATTTTCCAGAGCACTACTGCCACTAAATTGGGATCCTGCACACTGAATACACAAATGAATCTTCCTTCCCTTTCGTTAATATATTTTCACTCTGTCCAGATTTTTATTTTCCCAGGACGATATTTTAAACTGAATGTATTTGTATTTGAACATGGCTGAATTTTTTTCATCTTACTCCCTGTTGTTGTTGTTGGTTGGACTTTTGAGATTAGGAAATGGCAATAATAGTCTCATTTTTCCTAGTTAGTGTCTGTGTTTTTTTCTTGGACTGCAATTTCATTGAGGGCACTTGTGACCATCTCAGACGATCAGTAACCAGAAGTGGTAACTGACCAAATTAACATGTAGAAAATCAAAAGATTATAAATGCATTGAAATGTTCTTATCATGGGAGATCTTTAAACATCGTAAAATAACTCACAAAGCAACAGCCGAAACCATAATAGTAAATTAAAAGGTACCATTAACAACAAAGTATACCCCAGAGCTGTCTGTATGGAAGATCAAGACTCTCACCAGAGTAATACTAACCACTTACATTACACTTCACATATTTGAAGCATTCAGATATGACAATCAAGTTGTTTTCACCACATTGTTTCTGAGTGTATAGGTACTGTTATCCTTATTTGAGAAACATGAGAACTGAAAGGGAATCCGCATTTTTACAACTACCACTTACCACATGTGAAGGCTTGAGATCACTGATGCTAGTCTTTAATACATGTATATAAGTACCTGTGATTCCTACCCTTTTTTTTTTATATATATATATTCTGAGAATCATTCTTTGCTTCTGAAATAGAAATTTGAGAATGCATTTTCTTATATTTCATGTATTTAATTCAAATAGCCACAGACTATTGGAGACATACTGATGATGGGAACATTAGAAATGCCTTAAAGTGATGTCTGGGAATCACCTGTGAAACAGAACGCAGTGACCTAGCGATCTTGTATTTACACATAAATCAGATTTCTGTTGGAGATTTCAGTGTAGGTAGAATGATGTGAAAGATAAGGATGAATTTCAGCTGAAGGCAACAAAATTAGTAGCTGTTAGTCAAGACCATGGAATAACACAATTCTTCATATACTACTCATTAGTATACGTGTTTGTTTGTATCCATGATGTCTGTGTGTATGCACTATTTTATTACTTTGTATAGGAAATGGATTAAATGCTACCACTTAGGAAAGCAGAAGTGTAGTTTTCAAAGTGATGTTAACAGTAATACAGAGGAGGGATCAGTCAGCCTTTGTACAGTCTCTAGTCTGAGCCACAGTATTCTTCCTGTTCCATTCCTGAACTAAGACAATGGGAAGATTGCAGCTTTTAAATTTTTTTTCTCCTTCCTTCCCTATCTGTGAGTGTTTGTATTGTGTGTTAGATCATCTCTATTTAGGAAAACACTATGTAGTCTGTGTGGTTATGACACTTTTGTTTATGGATGATTCTTTGTTGCTTTTTGTTGAAGAGTATCTTCATATTTTACGCTTAGGGTGGTGAAACACTGGAGCAGGTTGCCCAGGGAGTTGGTAGATGGCCTGTCCCTGGAAACATTCAAGGTCAGGTTGGATGGGGCTCTGGCCAACCTGATCTAGTGGAAGATGTCCCTGCTTGCTGCAGGGGAGTTGGACTAGATGACCTCCATGGTCCCTTTCAACTCTAACTATTCTATGATCCTATGATCTCTTATGCAACTGTGCTGGCCATTCCACGGTGTCTTTTCTAAAAAAAAAAATTCTGACTTCTGAGGTAGGAATTGACATTTGTGGATGCTGACCTCCCATTTTCAGTTTCAAGGACTGGAATGCTATCTAAAGCCACAGTGATTAATTGAGGCAGACAAGTTTGGATAAGAATATATATTTTAAAGAGAACATAGGTTTGCTGGATAGCAAAGCGTGGGAATTAAAATCAAATATTGAACCACTGAACAAGTACAGCGTGAGCAAATCTCAACAACATGCTATACATCAGAGAGAGCATAGATGGCCATTCAGTTCTTGGCTTACACCAAGATCACCAACAAAGATGATAATTGTGATGGGCTCCTTGATGTGAAGAACTGTCCACCAAAATCAATCAACAAGCAGCTGCCACATAGGAAGGCGTTTAGGTAACTAGCACCTGTGGTCTCATTTAAAATTACAATTAGGTGTTTTGTTGGGGAGTGCTTACCAATTCCAAGAGATATCTACTTTCTTTTTTTCTACAATACCTGACAGATAGTGATGTCATTTAATTTTTCTGAATTTTTTGTTGTTTGTCAATGCATGCTATTCATTTTCTAGGTGTGCTTTTGAAGGATTAAGAAACTTTTTTCTCTGAATGCAGGTTTGATTTTTCAGCAGCATCTGTGCATAACATGAATTGAGATGTACTTATATTGTTAGCTTGTTTGAATCCTTTCTTTTCTCTGACCATGAAACATTACCCTTTGTGACAGAATTGTTTCATTTCAGAGGTTTACTACACTTAAAACACAATAAATAAGTATAATGGACTATAAGCAGGCT
Source organism: Pterocles gutturalis (assembly GCF_000699245.1). NCBI lineage: Eukaryota > Metazoa > Chordata > Aves > Pterocliformes > Pteroclidae > Pterocles > Pterocles gutturalis. The sequence continues at coordinate 2,959 of NW_010105135.1, read as the reverse complement.
ATATGTTTTCTGTTTTTCTCACTGCGTCATCTATAAAAAGAAGAAAGGAGGAAAGAGGAAAGTAGCATTTTCTGCACTGCAAAGTGTACCCTTTAAATAAGAGCTGAAAATGGAGGCACAGAAGCTGAAATGTGCACAATTATGACACTGAATGGGACACAGGTGAGCTTGAGAAACTGTAATGAGGGAGTTTCACAATTAGACCAATTGACTTAGCTGTATGTTTGTTTGGTTTTGAGTTGTTGCTGGGGTTTTTTCCATTTAACATTTAGTAGTTTGTCAATGTCCAGAGATTTTTCTACCAAGTAAGCATCTCTCCAGGTGGTAGAATTTTCTCTTAGCAGTGGGAAAACTTGGAGGGACTGTAAAACAGCTGCATTCCTTGTTTGAATTGTTACCTGAATGCAACTGCTAGTTTGAGATGGAGCCTGATTTCATATTTTTTCAACAGCTTCTTAAATAAACTCAGAGACAGCTCAAACTGCCCACGTGATTTCTTGTGCATTCCTGTGTGGAGGGTGACAGGCTCTGTATGCGGGCTGAACTCAGTGGGATGTTTGGGCTCCTAATCCTATTAGTGGGTGAGCAGCTGGAAGGTGCGCAGCTCCACCAGTGCACAGTGCAGAGCCCTCACCTTTTCCCTGCCCTGGACACCCAGACGGCAGCACTTGCAGGACTTGCCTCAAGTGGGGAATAAGTTTCATGATCTATAAAAGAGAAGCTGTTAAAAAAAAATATATATTTTTTTGAGATCATTGTGGGTCAGTGATAATGGGAGTGACAGCCTCCTCCCAGGCTGCCTGTTCCAATTGAAGTCCATGAGGTTCCTTGCATCCACACACCGGGTTGCCATGAGAAGCTGTAAAGATGGCCCAGACGTCTGTTCATGCAAGGCAGATACAAAAGCAGTCTCTTAATTTTAAAATCATTAAAGCAAAAACTTGATAAGACTTCAAACACCTGTATTTTCTCAGGCTTTTGAAGGCCGCTTCTGTCTTCCCTTTGTCATTTCTGTTCTCTACGTTCTCTTGAAAGTGTTTATCTTTTTGATTTTTCAAAACAAAAGTTATCATTGGGGCTGCCTTGGTTTGGGCAATACATAGATTTATTAGTCCTCTAATTATACACAATATTTGTAGGAAATAAGTAGGCATATTGTTTTGCTGTAGATGTTTTTTTAAAGACAACCCATTAAATAAAATAGATGGAAACTCTTCACTGTAAAACTTCTTGGGCTTCCAAAAAGTTGGTTTTTCCTCATTGGATCTAATGAAGCCTCTTCAAAATCACGTGTGTGAGTGTATGCGTGGGGGATGTTTGTATTTTTGATTTTGGTTCGGTATGAAGAAAGAGAGAGAAATCAAAGGAAACCATTGTTCTAGAACTGGGCATTCTTACAGCAGAAATGAAAGGGCAACAAATACTCACCCACATTCCTGTCTTAACAACTGTTTGCTGGCTAGCATGTAGGTCACTGCTTATAAATTTGAACGTTTTAATAATTTGGAGATAGCAAGTAACAGAACAGAGATACTCTTCAGAGAATTGGAAATATCAAATAAAAGAATAGAATAATTTCTATAGTAAAAGTACAACCTAAAAATGTTATATTAAAACAAACTTTGTTAATCCAAAACCTAAAAATGATGTGGTGCATGAAAAGTTTTTTATAAAGAATCTTTTTATATTTTTAACAAAATACAAAAGAGTTCTGATGTTATTTTCATCTCTGTGCTCTGTGTTTGCGGAAAGACAATAGAAAACAAACATGACACTACATTAATTCATTGTTTCAGTAAAAGATCAGATACATTCAAAATGCACATTTGTTTTCCTTCTTTGAATTTAGTTGGTGCAACAGGGGGAAAGACCAGCTTTCTGGTAGTAGATGAATGTTGCAAGCACATAATAAACCCAGATCTCCAAACACATCAGTCATGTGTCATCTGAAATACGCGTTGTGTCTCACATTGCAATTGCTTCCCCAATATTCATGAAACATTCATGCTGGGTATATTCAATACATGCCACGTGGATAGATGTGACATGAAGCAACAACAATAATCAGGGCTTCAGTATAAGGAGGCCAAAACAGAAGCAGAATAGCCTTCATTTCACTTTTATATATGGAATTAGGAAGAAAATCGATTACAAATAAAGTAAATGAGGCTTCTCTACTCAGACACGTGTATACATACAAATACAGGCGCACAAAGGTACACATGCACACCAGCACTCTCTCTTCTGTCTATCCAATCAGTCAAGTCAGTGAAGATTTGAGTGTCTAGTAACTCTATTTTTCCCTACTGTAAGGGGGTGACGTAGCCTTCTAATCATGGAGGAATCATGGTTGTTAATGGTGAGTTTAGCTTCTTAAGGTTATGGAACACTTGGATATAGGAGAATATCCACACCTTATTCTCAGTGCTTGAATTACAACTCTCTTTTTCCTGTTCAGTTAGTCACTCCTGTTCATTTTCCTTGGAAGCTGAAAAGAGAAATGGGTTTGTGCTATTTTTTGTCACCACCCATAAATCCTCAGGAGGATGGAGTAATACATTTCATTTCATAGGTAGACTGTGGAGTTTGTTTTTATTTAAAGTATTTTTTATATAGCTTCATGCCTAGATGCCTGGCGTATTTGCATGACCTGAAAGAATTTTCAGACTTCAAGGTCTGGTCAGGTTCCACAGACATAGCCCAGAGGGGCTTGACTCAACCCAAAGGGATTGAAATCTTTGCAGGTGTTTTCAGTTGTAAATTTCTTGTTTTGTTTTACAAAACCAGAAAATCCTAACCATGAAAAAGTGAGTCATGGCATTTTATTATCTGTAGTGCTGTTGCCTTCTTTGAGTGTTCAAATATTTTCTCTAGTCTTATCAAGTGATCCAGCAACTAGAGCTCTCGGCTACTTCTGAAGTACTTGAAATACTGGGCAAGAATAACTCCAGGTACCAGT
>NW_010105134.1:29895-55502 GCF_000699245.1 Pterocles gutturalis | reverse complement strand
AGAAAGTTGACTCTGTCTCTGCTTAACCCTCATACTAAAAAGCAAGAAGAGCTGACATTAGTGTCTAAGCTAGTCCAAATGCAAAAAATAGTTAATTCTAGTGTTCTGGCCTACCCAAATCCAAACATTCATCCTTACAAGCACAGCTGTGCAGAGTTCAGTAGCAATCAATACAGTAGCTTGCAAGAAGATAATTTACATAGACTTCTTTAAATTAAACTTAGAGCAATGTGTAATATTCAGTTGCAGATTTCCTATGTGAAACTGGGCAAACTGATGGGTGTTTTTGTACATTAATTTCCCATCTGTGTTTTGGTAACAAGTATTCTCTCTCTTTTTTTTTTTTTTTTTTTTTTTTCTTAAGAAGGGTGCCCTGGGAATATGCAAGTTAAAATATGAAGCATGCAGGTACTCTTGTGGAAAAGATTGTGCCAGCAAAACGAAGAGCAGGCACTCACAACTCTCAATTACTAGCTCTTAATATTCAGGCAAGGGCTGGGAGCCATAAGCCATGCACTGCATTTTCTGATTTGTGCTTTTCTGAGGCTAGGGGAGTGAATTTTGTGGTTGACAGGTGTCCACTCAGACAGCTTTGGCTCCTCAGCCACTGCCCTGGGTGGGACAATATTTAGTAAAAACTCATCAGTGATATCAGTGACATAATCGCAGAGGGCAAAGGATGGTCAGACATAATTTTTCATTAAATACGAAGACTAATTTGACAGGCACACATTTTCACCAATTCACTGCTGTCCCACTTCCCTCCTTTTTCACTTATCTTCAGCACTTCACTCTGTCATGTCCACTTGCCGCCATCGCATCTGCTTAGGCTGTGAGCTCTTCAGAATAAGAACCTTGTTTTTCTGTACAGCAAGATACTTATTAAGTGTAAAGTTCTGTAAAATAATGAAGATTTTTCTCAAGTCTCCGTTAATACATTGGTGATTTCAAAGCAGTTCCAAACAGACAGGCAGGCACATAAACGCCTGGCAGAAATTGGTGCTCTCAGCAAGGAGGTCAGGGACTGAAAAGGCCCTAAAGACTAGCCGTTTTGACGCATTTGAGAACAGCTAGCATGAAATTGGTTCCATTCTCTTTTAAAGGATTAAAAAAAGCACCTAACAGCAGCCAAACTCTGCTCCCATGGAAGTCAAAAGCTTTGCCATTCACATTAATGCAAACAACTGGACAAATACCAAGTGCTTTCCAAAGTCCTGTCCCACACACCTGGTTTATATTCAACATATGCGTGTATGTATCTTAATGACTGCACTTCAGCTAGCATTACTAATAAAAAACGAATAAATCCACTGAAGAGACCAATATTTTTCACTTAACTTTTATGATGCTTATTTATTAGCCATGCAGTCTTGTAAGCATTGCAGTATTTCCCAGTGTGAAACAGAGTTTTAAAAAAACCCCATAAACATAAATGAAACATAAAAACATAAAATAAATGAAACAAGCAAAAATACATTTTTAGCTACTGCTCAAATCAGAATACCACCTCAACACATGAAAGCATTAGCATTGCAGTAGTACTGTGTGAACTAATTAAACTCACCTTGCTGTTTGTTCTGCAGCCCCTCTCTCTGGCGTTTCAAGGACCATATAGATGCTCGTGAGACATGTGCCAGAAGGCGTGTGACCACATGTCCAAACCCACTTGGTGCTAGCAAAGGGATGGCCGTGAACTTGGTACCTGTACATGCTGCTGAATTAGGAGGAAAACAGAGTCTTATCAGCCCCACACATTCTCTATGTTTAACAAAACATCATTTGTCACATCTGCAGAACAGGCAGCTTTTGCACTAATGGTAAGCAGAAAATGCCCCAGGGAAGAGGAGGCAACAGTAGCATCAACTGCAGGGGACAGAGAGGATGCATGTTTACTTACTGTGGATGTTACCTACCCGTTTCTCTCTTTACCATGTTATTTTTACTCTCAAGTTGCTCTTACTCTTGAAGTGAAGCATGGCTTGCACTGCAGCGTGCTTCAGATTCAACACTTTGTTTTGGGTAACAAAGAAACAAGAGGGTCCTCCCAAGCCAAGCTATTATATCCCCAAATGCAGCCCAAGGAAGACATCTCTGCCTAACCTATACACAGCTTAAGGAGAACTGCTGCGTATTGAAATACAGAGAACCGAAACAAAAGGGTGAGAGAGAAATTTGAGTGGCAGAGTTTAAAGTAAGGTCATGGATGTGGGGGGAGACAATTCCATCCCAGGTGGTACTGGCGTCCTATAGTCAAACAAGGTCTTCCAAATTGACAAGCTCTGCCTTTCCAAGAGCATTGTAGGCCACCTGGAAAGATACTTCAAGCTAGATACCAGAAAGTTTTTGAAAATGTGAGATCTCAGCATGAGAGGGCAGAAGCAGGGGGGCAGGGTAGGGAGCAGGTTCTCTGAGCGTTGTGGGGTAGGCAGAAAACCCACCACCAGGGTAGAGGAAGACATTTTCTGACCGTAAAAAAAGTCCCCAAACCAATAACCAAAGCATCCCGCTCAAATGTCAGCTCTGCAGGACAGGGCTGTGTTTTGCTTTCCAGCAAGTGGAAACCCAAAAAGGTACTTTGTGATTATTTTGCCTTTCCTTAGCCTAAACTTTCAGGTAGATGTGGTCTAACACTGTGTTTTGTGCCTCCTGCCAAGACACAGACGTCACCCTCTGACAGTACCTGCTGGGAGAACATGACATAGGCTCAACTAATCTTTTTTAACAGGGAGAAAATGACCTCTTGTGTAAAAGGTTTTCCCAGATTTATGCCTCAGTTTACCCACCAGGACAAATATGATTGCCAGAAGAAATCTAAAAACTAGTTCAAACTAAGAAACAACACCAGCTAAGTTCCTTACCTGGTCAGCAAGAGTCGTTGCTGGAAGTCTACAGAGGCTTTTGGTGAAGGCTCAATGAGATATTTCTACTGTAACCTGTTAAATTTCTAAGTAGTGCAAGTCAGTGTGAGAGTACAGAGCCACAGAGTTCAGCACTCCTGTTAGCTTACTATGTAAGCTTAAACTTGCCAACTTTTTTTTAGAACATGAGTGAAGCTATTCTGCCAGGAATTAACTACAGCATCAAGGACCAGGTTTGAGTGGAAAGGGCTTACTATGAAACACAAGCCCCAGCCTCACCCAGAAACAGATGAAAATTTTACTGAGCTTTCTGCTGCTTAATCCACTCATTTTTTCTGCATGCAGGCATCAATCAATTTATACATAAGAACCAGGATTTTACGAAAAGTGGAAAGATTCAAGCAAGGCATATGACCAAGTTGCAGTACCTAATTTTCAAAATTATTTCAAGAGCTTTTTTTTTCTGTTGAAGCAACTGCTGAGGCAGGAGGAGGTTGCTCATCTTCTCCTCCAGTCACAGTATGCCACAGTGATACTCTCCTCCCTAGCAGAGCTGGCAGGATTTGCTGGGCAGCATGGAGCTGCTCCCCGTCTCTTCCACTCCATCCCTGCCCCTTGCTGCTGGCTGCCCTTCACGCTCTGTTCCTTTTTCCTCTGCTAGCCAATCTGGCTAGCTATTTCTCTTGTCTCTTTGCTCTCTTGGTCATTTTCTTTCAGGAAGATCTATGAAAATGAACAAAACCTTATGTAAAATAAATGTTTTAGGCCTGCTTGGTGTCTGCTTTAAAGTGTCTCTTTTTTTCTCTCAGTCAGATGTCCAAAAAAGCTTCTCATCTTATTGGACTCCCCTCTCCCCAGTGTAGCCCCCAGTCTCCTGGCTTACAGAAGGCGTTGCTTTCAAATAAGTTTTTTTACATGATTTCTAAGCTAGACAGAAGGGAGCAATCCTTCCTTGACACACAGTTCCACTGAAATTAGTGGGCTCCTGGGTCCATTAATGGGTTCATCTTTAGACCTCTTCCTAATCTTTCCCCTTCTTTTGTCCTGATCTTCCTACTATTCAACTTCAGCTCCAGACATGCAGACTTATTTTTTAGAATATCATTAATTTGCATTGTAACAAACTAGTTTTCACTTTCAAAAGTGTCTATGAGCAGTCAGGAGAACAACACACCACAACAGTCTGTGAAAATGATGCTGGCTGTAGAGTATAGCACTTTGCAGCCTACAGGCCACATGAGGCTGTGCGTGGGAAGAAAAGCGGGAGCAAGGGGACAATGGCCATGAACATGTAATTGCCAGAAGTTTAATGGGGCATAGATTTAAAAGGCAGTTTGTTTTTCACTTTTTTCCTCTTTATTATAATGTCCCTTAATTGCTTCACTTCCTGAAAGTCTTAAGACAGACTGGTATCCCAGGGAAACACATCAGTGGAGACAGACTTGCCTAGCTAAAAGCAGAAAGCTTTCCTTTGGATCCCCCAAAACAGATCCAAGTCTGCTGGGGAAGAAGTAGCCAAGGAGAATTTTGCAGTTGTCCTTACTAGTGAAGTAGAAGTACTGAAGTAGAAATCCAAAATAAATTAAAAAGAAATAAAAAGAGACTTAATTTTGGGAATTGTTAATTCCTAATTTATCTAGAGATGATAAGGCATTTTCTGGGAGGCTGAGAATTATTAAGCTGTATGTATTGCCACCACTTATAAAAACAACCAACCCCTTCTCTGTTTTTCCAGTTTCCCCCAAATTAGGAACCTACGAATACTTCAGCTTCCTCTGGACACTTAGGATTGCCCAGGTGCAGCATTCAAAACTCCTCATGCTAGACTCAGATGAAGATACATCACACCCAATGTACATAGAGGCTTGCAAAATTGGGCAGTATCAGTCTATGAAACTGAGTACAGACTATTTATTTTCATGTTTTTCACCTTTATGTGAAAACTTTTCACCTGTTTTTTCACCTTTTATGTTATTGCAGGTTTTGATGCTTCCAAGTGCTAAGGGAACATAAAACTTAAATTATTGTCTTATATATGGAGACAGAGCCTCACTGTTTGCTTCTGGGTACACTCTCATAATCAGTTGGGTAATTTCTCTTCTTCAGAATTAGAAAATGGAAGTTTAATAAACTGGATAGCCCAAAATAGAAAATAGCTTAAGTATTAACATGTTAAAAAAGCTCTCCCGAAGATTCCAGTAAACTTGAGTTCGTCCCTGAAGTTTGGAGAGTCCCATTCTTGATGTAAGAACAACTGAATTTCACAGGGAGTATCAAAGGGATGTGAAACAACGTGAGATCATGAGGAAAAAACCCAAAAATTCTGAGAAATGTATGCCTTTTTCACATTTCTCTAATCCAGTTGCAACCCTTAACCCATTTACCTTTATTGTGCCTACTGTATATTTGAACTGCAAAGGATACACATCTCTTTTTGATGTTCTTATTCATATGCCATTTGTCTTACAAACCTGGGCAGATGGGTTTTTTTTGCTTTCCACAGAGATCAGTTTCACAATTTTTTTGAGTGGAAAAATTTCCATTTGTTTTGATCATTCGGGGATTGATACAAAAGAATTGCATTGATTACAGGTAGCTTTTACTTGTTGTACATCTTTCAGTCCTAAAATCAGTGGTTTGGCTTCTTCTTTAAGCCTCACTTGGATTTTCTATTTCACTGTGAAGTCATATATTGCAGTTTAATAAGTCTTTGTAAACTGGCATTTGCCTTTTCCTTGCCTTTTGTTTTTCATAATCCTATGTGGAATTGCCTAGTTAGCTAAACTCTGTTCAGTCTGCTTACGAATTCCAAAGATGCAGATGTCAACAAACGGGTGAATCAGCCTTAGATGGCTCCATACGGCGTTGCATCACGAGTAGGACGTCTTCACTGAATAGTATGCCAGTTTGGGTGCGTTCCAAGATAACAGAAGGGCCAGCATCATGGCTTACCCTGTTATACTGTAATTCCATGGCTCTGCTAACGTGAGTTTCTCTATGATGGTAGATGAGCTACCCAAAGCATAGCTTTCCATCAGCAGTTATTAAATTCGAGATATTCCATTCTCTGGATACCTCAAGTTTGACACTGAAAACTGTTGAGGATGTCAAAGTCCTGCTGACATTAGTGAATCTACTCTGAACAAACATGGCACTCTGCAACAGTAAAATGCGCCAAGAACTCATTTTCTAAGTGTCTCAATTTGGTACCTGAAATAAGTGGAAACTGGTGATTCCATATAGTGCCTCAGCTATATGTCTGTGAAGCAGGATTGACTGCACCCACAGCATGGGACTGTTGCTTCAGGAAAAAAGAGTGAAGGCACCACTTGGGCATTTGCATGGAATGCTATACTGCAGAGAGAGCACCTGTTTTCTTAATCTTAAAGCAACAAAATAGCGCAAACAGCAAAGAAGTTATTGTCACTCTGTACTCTACACTAGGTCTTTCAGAAAGACAGGACTTTTTGGCATGATCTATTAAAGCACTGACAGATTTTAAGGTGAGGTACGAAAGTTTAGCCTCCACAGAGGGCAATTGTTCTTTGTCACCAGAGAGCCCAGAAGAAAAAACTGTTACTCTCAGCTGAAAACTTAAGCTGAACTAGAATCATACCACCAGAAAGACTGTTTGCACAGTTCTGCATTTGGTGAGAGGCTACTAATGTGCCACGGTGTACAGGAACCCTCTCTGATTTATCCACTTGACTTCTCACATCTTTTCTTCCCATCTGAACTCTTGTAACAGAGGTTACAGGAGACACTGATACACAGGCAAACCTTACATATGGCAAGGAAAGGTTATCACACCAAATAAATTCAGGCCCACTCTAACACTTCAGAATCTCTTAGAAGAGAGAGGCTAGACTTGAGGACATTCTCAGTTGTTGTGAAGCAAATTCTTATGTTTACGTATATTCACACCTCTGTATATGTGTACATATATAGTTACACACATATATATATTTTCATATAGTAATTCAGTGTGTTCTAGGAAGACTACAACTACTTCACACTTAATTTTTTCAAGTAACTAAAAATCCAGCATTGAAAAATAAAAAAATAAAATTAATGCTTCCCCATTTCCAATCCAAATGAAAAAAAATGCCTCCCTTTCGCATTGCAAAACTGAATAATTCATTTTCAAAACAAAAAACTTTTCAAGTGTGTTTTGAAATGTTCATGGGAAAGACATCATATTTCATTCTGCCCTAGCTTTCCCTAGCTTTTCCTGTCTTGCTCAATATGACAAAAGTCACCAGCAAAAGAACAGGAACAAAATGTTGTCTGTTCGAGGATAAATCCTCTCATATCATCGCTGTGAGCCATCTGCCATGCATTTTTAAGCATCTTGCCCCTAACATCAGTATTAAGTGGCTGCAGGAAGCATCTTTCAGGGAGCACTCAGCATCCCAGAATTTTTATCACCAGATTGGACAGACTTCTGGAAAATACTACTCTATCAGCCCCTTGCTGGGGTGAATCTAGAGACAATGGCTATGTATTTTGAAAAAGGGTCATCAAGGGTTGTGTTTTTTACAATGGTGCTGGCTATGGCCTTCAATTACATTTAGCATGTGAATATATTACATTTGCCACCTGAGGGTTTACAAATAATTTTAGCCTTAAGGTGAGTATTTAACTGAGATGGAGAAAAAGGAGGCATAGGAAAGGTCAAAGAATCCCTCCAGCTTGCCTGCCTGGCTCTGGTAGATCTGCAGAAAGAGAATAAGGCACACAGGACTATTTCCTTCACTCCTATGGATGGCATGGTTCAGTATATAACCTCCTTCAGGCTCCACTGCACTGTTCCTTGGAAAGAGTCACATGATGCTCCCAAAAGCTGAGGATGTTCTTAATGGCATTACTAGTATAACAAGATCAGGCTACTACTAAAGAAACGTCTTACAAATGGTAACCCAAAACTCTGTCCAGCTGAAATAGATGAATAATGGGGAAAATAAGCCCTTTCATATAAAAATTCTGACAATGCCATGCCAACAAGAAAAATAATAGAAAACTCAAGAATATGCAGTAACCTTTTGAGCCTTTGGATCTTCTCCACACATCCCATCAGGCTTTATCACGCACAGCTTCCCTACCCCAGCTATTCTTATTAAAGGTGAACCATTCTTGGGTTTTTTTTTTTAAAAGACATTTCTGGTGTATTTATTGCAGAGAAGCATATTTATTTTTCTGTGCAAAACTCTCTGTTTTGTCTCTGTGTCAGTTACTTTCCTGATGCTTCTTTTTTCCTTGCTTTTGTTCTTTTATTCCCTCTTCCATCCCTTGTTTTTGGGCTTGCTCTCCTTTGAATTACAAAGAAATTATAAATCCTATTCAGTGCTGTTATAAAAATGATTCATCTTGTATTCTGAAGCATTGGCCCCATTGTAGATGAAGGTTCTTTTCAGATCTAAACAGTGAATTCCTTCCAAATTGACCTACTATCTCATATGTCTCCTTTAGTAACATGATATTAGAGCAGAAAAGACATCACAATCCACTATGGGATGTAGAAAAGACAATAATCCTACAAAGTGAGTTTTTCAATTTCCTTTGACTACATGGGATTTGGGGCACACTTCTTCCTTCACAGGAGTACCTAGAGTTGCATAGGATCTCACCTCATGCGAAGAGTTACTTCCCAGTAACAAATAAGGATCTGTCCTCTCCTCCTCAAAACAAATAACAAAACTCCAGCTGATACTGACTGCAATAGCAGGAGAATAAGATTTTGATACTTGCACATATAGAGGCATATATAGAGACACAAAATACATAATCGTATTGAGAAGCACATAAAGCATATTATAAAGCTCTGACACATTCACAACTCAGCTTCTGAGTTCATTTGCACCCCATCAAAGAAAATACTGTTTCATTAGCACATGCAAAGGTTCATGCAGAGGGACATTTAATCCTGGGAAGCTATCTCTCTAAGACACAAGGTGCTTATTTCCTTCTTTTCCACATTTGCCCCCATTTCCAGGAAAAAAAAAAGTCTTTTATTCAGAAAAATAGCCCATGTTATATTCTATCCCATTGGTAAATCATCTGCCTTGTGAGCACAAGGGAGCTTTCTCTCTCTCCTGGCTCTAGCACCTTTGTTTTCTAAGGTAGCTGCTACCGTGTCAAGAGGAGGCTCTTTGTCTATTTAAAATTTACTTGTTTGCTCTTTAAAAATCTCTTGCTCAGAAAAGGTTGGATGATATAGTTTCTTTTTTGCTCCTGTTCAATTTTCTCGTATTCAAAATCCCTATCCTCCATACAATAAAAGAAAAATGCCATTTAAATACTGACTAAGAATCATTCTTAAAATTGTCTGAAAACCCATCAGAGTTACTAGGTAAAAGTGACCATGCAGCAGTTGGTTTCCAGCTGCCCAGGTTAAAATCCACTGGGGAAATGGTTCCCCTGGAGATGCATCTTAACCTTCCAGCACCACAGCAATCATGCCCAGATTATCCAAGCTTTCTGGAAACACTAGCTTTTGCCCCAAGAAGACAGTGACCTGGTTGACCCTTCTCTGTTCCAGCCTAGATCACAGGTACAAGCACACTGGAAAAAACACTTTCTTGGCCTAGAAATAAGGGAAACTGTGAGTGTGTGACAATCTCATCAGTTCCCTCCTCCTTTGACAATGATGAAGGTGTATTAGTCAGTGGGTGAAAAACAAACAACCTTGATAAAATGTTTTGCTTTCAGTCAAGTTTACAATACCTGACTACGTGAACTGGGAATCGGTGGGTGAAAAAGCATTGTTGAGTTTCTTGTTTGCTCCTATCTACTGATGCTGCTGAGGGCAACAGAAATAATACAGCTCAGGGAAACCTGTTTTCAATATGCAGAACTGAAAATTGTCACAAACATGTCACAAAGCATGACACATTGGCCTATATTCAATAACTGATGTGAAATTCACAGTTTCTTGTCTTGGACAAATTTATTGGGGATTGTGGTAAAGAAAAGAAAGGATGAGGAGGGGAAGAAACAAAATGCTTAATTTTGTCGCAAGCTTACCTTTGCTCTAGCAAACAGAAAAATCTCCAAGTGTTCCTGTTATCTGTAACTAGCTTTCAGAGTAAAATTCACCATGACATTTCCCATGTTCAAAGGTCACCACTGACTGACACACAGGCAAGTCACAATGAGCCAGCCTCTGTTATCTGTTCTTAAGACTGGTGAAATAAGTGCTTTGTAGGGAAGACTAAAAAGATCTAAACATAAACATAATTTTAGGCCCACAGGTAAAATTACATTAATTCTGTCTGTGTGTACATGTGTGTGTGTGTGCGCGTGTGTGTGTGAGTGAGAGAAAAACCTTCCTCTACCCCAGGTTACTTCCTGATTTACTTAATAGAGATTCAGACAGTGTAAATACTTACATCCGTTGCTTTTGGATGCAGAAATGTTGACTGTCATTCAAAACCTTATTAGGCAGCCAGTAGACATCTCTATTGCAAGGTACAAGTAACGACATCAAGAAAATCTGATAACATGTCAAAGAAAAAGCATATAAGACGTGCAAAAACAGTGGCCGCCTTTACTTATCTGTGATGGAGCATGACTCGTTATAGGCTCCTTCATCCATTCTTTCATACACATACCTGCCTTTGTACTCTGGAAGGGACAGGGCAACATGGGGCAAAAGGAAACACCTGAAGAAACAAATCAAATAAAAGAGAAAAGACACGACAACATGAGCATATCTGTACTAATGTACACACTTTTTAATTAGCTAGTAGTAAGTTCTCAAATCCGAAGACTGAGCTGACAATGCTGATGAACACATGAATAATATCTGCCGTCAGAGAAAGTTGTGTTGCTGAAGACAGTGGCAACCAGTCTCTTGGAACCACTTAACTGCGGAAAGTGAAAAGGTAATGTAAAAAGGAAAATAATATAGGGCAATAGTTTCCACACCAAACCCAAAGCTCATGTCAGGTGCTCTGGCAATGAATACTACAGTGATGTAATTTCCAATGTAAATTACTGTTTATATACACAAAGACAAAAAGGAAAAAAAGTTCAAGCTTTCATACCTGCTAGTAACTTTGGCATGTGTGTGCATACAGATACAAATGTATGCATATATGCATTACATGCCTGCAATAAAATGTGAATAATCCAAATACACATAAAATTCATCTAGAAAAAAACTCTTCCACAGTGCTGATCTCATGCATGAGTGAAAACATGTGCTTCTTGCAGCCTGCAGAGAATAAAGGAAAATCCAGAGGGGACAAAAGAAGTTACAGATGAGGAAACTAGTATGGCTGAGCATACCACTTCTGTGACACAAGACTCATGTGCCCATGGCTGACACCAGTATCAGTGTTTCAAGATGCACTTGTAAAACAGCTCAGACAAAATCTCCGTACATGGTAGTTGGGACAGCCAGCGGAGCTGAGCCAGCAACAGTGTTGTTCTATCATAGGCTGAGATACTACAACTGTATTCCCAGTGTGGGAAAGGCCTTAAGGTCTTTGTAACTCTGACTAGATTTTTAGTGGCTTAACCAATTTCATTGTTTCAAACAAACAGCAGTGAGCGTCTCATGCTGTTTTCATTCTTGGTGTTCTCTAATTGACTCATTGAGCTTTTTCTGAAGGAGAAAAAAAAAAAATCCTCTTGGAACACATCTTAAAGAACTTGATTAACTTCTCTTTTATTCCAAGGTAGTAAGCAACTTTGATGCTCACAGGAGGCTGTAACCTTCAAGACAGTTCAGCTGGTTAGGACATGACTCCCCCCTTCTGTATATGCAAAGTTGTACGCCTGAGCACACCATATCCTCTCCTTCCTCCTTTTGATTGAATACTTCTGACAATATTTTCACAGAATAGGCTAAATCAGAATTACCATGAAATCTGGTATTGACTTGTTTTATTTGTGAAAAGGTGATTTGAAATATGAAGACAAAATAAGTTCTTTGAAGCAGAACTGCTCTCTAAATCCCCACATCAGTTAATTTGCCTGGGTCACCCTAAACAAGGTACCTGTTTATGAGTCCACCAGCTCTTGAAAAGGTTATGGTACAGCTCTTTGCAAAACTTGTGGAGAGTCCCACTAGAAGGTAACATCCTATTAGTTCAACTGATAGAGCAAGGAAAAACCAGGCAAATTTGGAGCCTGTTGTCCTTCTTCTGTAATGCCACTTTTATACATTAGAAACTAATGTGCACCATTCCTCCACAATCTGTAATCTGGCCCATTATATCTTCGCCATTAAGCCATATCTAAGCCACAGCAGAAGTACAAAACTGTCAGGAGGTACGGCTCTTGCTTAGAAGCATCACAGGGAGTTTTCAGGACTGTTCTAACCAAACTTTATTACTGAAAAGATGCTCTGAAAGTTGTCATTCAAATGTGACAGTGTGCCTCCCCCTCAGGGACAAGGGAGTAAAGGCTAAGGGAAATAATTGGAGAAATTAAAAATCCTCAGAAAGCAAGGGAGAGGAAGATGCAGAAAAGGAAAAACCAGTTGTAGCATGACCAGTCATCTATACATTGCTGATAAACAAAATCTGTCTTGCTTGCCTCACCCAGATTGGAAAACCCAGACCAGGTAACTACTAGCAGCCAAAGCAATGCCCATTGTGCCTCTCTTGACATTTTCTTTATAATGCTTATAGACTGGGAACCCAATAAATTTGAACCAGCTAGCCACAACCTCCATAACTGTATCTCAAACTAGTTAATAACCAGTTTTTACAATAGAGCTGAGGAGATTTAACTTCAAACTCAGCTTGAGATAGGATATCTTAGTTTTCTTGCAGCCACTCAAACACATATTAAGCAGAAGACTATTACATTTCTTTTCAGTAGGGTTAATTTTCTGCTGTTTTAACTCCTTACACTATCTTCCCATGGGCCAGGACACCATTAGTGCCAGCAGAAGGGAAGAAACAGGAGCGTCTGGTAGAGGTGAGAATGAGTCTGTTTCTTCAGAAGAGCCCCTAAGCTCACCAGCACCCTACAACTGCACTATCACATTCCTCTTGGGATCACTGAAGCTGATACGGATGCCTTCAGCCATCTACCCAAGCACAAGAGCTCTCTGTCCAGGATAGTTGTTTTCCTTTTCAAGGTGGCAATGCTATATCATGGAACCAAATCCCTTCTCCTCCTGCCCTCCCCCCCCCTTCCCCCCCCAAAATGTGTACGTGCTGGGGAAAGGCTCAGCCCCAAGTTCCACAATTCTTCAATAAAAATGAAAATGAAGTGCACAGACCTAAGGGAAGAGAAACTTTAAGGTTTGTTCTTGTAATGAACTGCCTCACTGAACATATTAAGAATGTAGGCCAAGACTTGATATTTTTTTAAAAAATTAACTAATGGGAACTGCTCATGACTTGAAGGCCAGTGCATTGCTGTTTTGGTTTTGTAGCTAGACACCTAAATAAGAAGAGACTTTAGAAATACAGCTTTGGCAAGTGTGATCATATGATTTCAGATTGTTCACTGCTGCCAAAATGTACACTTGACTCACATTTGCAATGAAATAGTTAATATAATTGTAGGGCCCTGATCTAGTCTGAGGCTTTCTTTTACAGGGCTTATCTGTGCTACATCATTTTCTCATTTATATTAGAACACCCAAAATGTGTTTCCTGTTGCACACTGTAACCTCACTCTGGCAAATTATTAATAAAGGTGTTCAGTGTATTAACCCTGAGTGACCAAATCCAATTTTATGCCCTGTACAGAATGTTCCTTCAAAATGACTCAAGGAAATTTAATGTTATTTAGCCTGAGGCTGAGAAGCAACAAGAGAATTAGCATGCATGTCACTGTGTTCAAATCCCTACAAAAGTTGACAATTCTATTTGCAAGTATAATTCCAGACTGTCCAGGGAGATGACAGACAGGCAGGTGCAGGCTAGCCTGAGAGGGAAGCTGCTCTGAGGCAGTACACGTAACATGAACAGAACGAATCTCCTCTCTTCCCTAGAAAGATTTTAAGGACATGCTTTAATAAATCATTTGA
The DNA here is from genome assembly GCF_000699245.1 of Pterocles gutturalis. Lineage (NCBI taxonomy): Eukaryota > Metazoa > Chordata > Aves > Pterocliformes > Pteroclidae > Pterocles > Pterocles gutturalis. The sequence goes on along the minus strand of NW_010105134.1, from coordinate 41,651 downwards.
CATTAACCTGAGTATTTTAAATAAGAGAGGCAACAGAAGGCAAGCAAAGTGTTAGCTGGTGCATCTTCTCCAAGTCTTCTGTTTGCCAAGGCAGCAACAGTCTCGTTGTCCCCGCTGGAAAACTGAGGAACTGAACATTCACATTACAAGGCAATGAAAGAAGTGCCCTCACTGTAGTAATTAAGGGAAAACACGGATGGTACTGGAATTCCCTGGTAAGGGACAGCTTTTGTAGCTGGCTAAATGCAGGAGGGAGGCTTGACAGAGGCCATTTTGGCAGAAAAACTAGATGTTACGTTCAGCGTATTCTGAACAAGTACTTGGCACACAAAATGAACTCAGTTGAATGTATTCAAGAAGCAACAAGCTGTGAAATGTGTATTTAGCTTAGTAGATTGGCAATAGTAGCTTTAGGCAAAGAAAGGACCATCTAGTTTCTCTGGGGTGTTTCTCCTGTTCAGAGATCTTACCTAGTATAGTTTGTCACAGACAGTTTATATACACTTCATATAGTTTATTTTTCTGTACTTTGTCCATTAATAAAGGCAGGGCTGATTTTCCAGTGAAACATGTATATTACTCAGAAATTAACTAACTAGGTAAACGTCATTAAAAATTGTCACTGCAGAACATGGTACATTTCTGCTAAGTAATCTGTCTAGCACTGGTTTTTACCCCAGAGAGAGTCAAGGCTATGGCCATTGTGGTTAAAAGGTGTCTCTGCTGTCTCCAGCACACAATCTCTGAAGGTGTGGGAGCCAAACATAAAGAATGCTTTACACACTGACTGCTTGCAGTGAAACATGCCTCTAAGGAAAGACAGTTACAGATCCTGTTGCATTTCTCCACCAATCTGCTTTATTTGTCTAACAGTAGCTAATGGAACAAATTGTACGTGACAGCAAATATTAGCTCCAGGCTATGGCTTACAAGAAAGCTGAATATAAACATATACTGGTATGAGACTCTAGGAGCTCACGCCCATAAGACATACAGCCTGTAGAGAATAATACTGGGGGCTGCCACATGGACCTTTTTTTACATGCAGTAAAGAAGTATGCAGTGTGAAGGCACTGAACAGATACTGGGATGTATTTTCACCTGAATACTTTCCTTATCTATGTGTTTAGAATAACACATTTATTTCAACACTTTTTTACTCCTCTTTACATAGAAGGAGATGCAGGTTTGGAGTTAGGTTTTTTTTTTTTTTTTTCCCCCAAAAAAATCTTTATCCAACATATTCACAGCATAAGTTTGAGAAAATTTTAGTATTAAAACAACAAATAAAACAAGTATTTCTTATTTAATGGTATACTTTTTTAAAAACAAAGTTCTGGATTTTTTTTTTGTTGTTTATGTGAAAGAGGCAAATCTTTTTCTTCAAACTTTTCCCTCAAATTCCCCAGTGCAATCAACAGGTGCATTTCTTGTAGAGTTATCTATTAAACTCAGATGATTGGGAGCTGAAATTACTAGATTAGCTAGATTATGAGAACTAGCTATATCTCCACTGTAGGGGTAGATATTAATCTTCAGCACAATATATAACTCTTGCTTACTGATAAGCAAGAATGTTGTATTTAAAATTTACAGTAATTGAAATACAAATTTTGGATGTATCTTAACAACCTTGTAAACAGATTTATTGTTTTAAATGATGCCTTATTTCCATGAGGGCAGGGGTTTTTTTTTGCCAACTGAAGGGACAAAATTATTTTATAAAATGTAAAATATCACACAAAGTTGGACAAGCTTGAGCTGTGCATTAGATTGGTTTCTAATTGTCTCTTCATGCCATGTTTTCTACAATTTCTTTTTACTCAGTATCATAATTGAGTTCTTTCTTCTCCACTCCCCCAACAAAGCTAGGAAATAGTGGCATAAAATCTGATATTAAAAAACAAAACAAAACAAAAAAAAAAACCAAACAAAACCCCCGTCATTTGGATCCTTCACATTTGTTCATTAGCTTTCTGGGGTTTTTTTGTAGGCACTTAACTTCTTCAAGTCCTGAGACACATCTGTGTGGCCACTTGCTTTAAACATATGCACAGTTTCTCACTTTACTATGTGATCCTGACATCTGACTTTAAGAAAAAATACCTACTATTGAAAAATCTCTTACACAGTCGTGGGCTAGCAATGATTGATTAAACACAGGCCTAATTCTAATGAATTTGAAGTGACAAGCACCTATATTTAATGCTGAGACACTTACTCAGCAGTACTTAGCAATATGAATGTGAGGTCTGGATCAGGTTGCCATTCTTTCATACCCCTAAAATTTAGCATCCAAATCTCTTTTGACTTCCTCTGATAAACCTCTGGCTTTTTAGTACGTAAATTAGGTCTATTATAAACTTGCTGACTGGCCCTACTACTAAATGCTTAGAACAGTTTATTCTGTCCTTGCACAATATAAGTTGTTTACTCATTTGTTCTTTATTTAGGAGGCTGATTACTGCAAGTGGATCCATACAACAGCCAACAACATGGATCAAAACAGACACCACTAAAAATCAGTGCTGGCTGCAGATTTCTAATGACGGTTCAAAAGAATGCCTGCATTCAGGCAATAGGCACCATTTTATCACTTAAAATGCAGTATATTAAGTGCAAGAGCAGAACACAAAACCCACAAAATATTTAGCACGTGGTTCTTCCCAGAAATTCACTGGACCCCAGTACTATTGTAATGCCATTTCTTGAAATCAAGTTATTCAGCACTCATAGCAGGTTAAGTGAGAACAGAAAGTGCAAAAGTAGTCTACTAACAAAATCTCCATTCACTCCACTGAGCAGAAGTTCAGCTCTTTTACTTGAAGTAGCTCAAAGACAGTATTCAGCCAAAAAGCAAAAGCAGACTTGACTACCTTAAACAGCTGATGCATTGCTGAAAATTGTCGTGTTAAAGACCTACATAACCTGAGTGAACAGCCAAACTCACCCACAGTGCAATTCCTTTGACTTCAATGGAGTTGTGCTGGCAGCCACCTCAGCTGTACTTGGCCCAGTGCCACTATTTATGCAAGGCTGTGCAGTGTGTCTTCACTTGATAAATGCCAGCACTGTAGAGCTCTCAAAAACAAAGAAAAAAACATTCTTCAGTAATCACAACAAGACGAGAAACACAGACACACAAACTGCAGCTGATAAACAAGAATTTACAGCTGTGCTACATACAAGTACTTAGCAGAAGTCTTTTCTTGTATTTTAAAGAAAGATTTAAAAGTCATAAATAGCATGAGCTTCTTTCTAGTAAATAGACTACAATTTGAATCTTTCATTTCTGATTTGAGTCTAATTTTTCAATTAAAAATAGAAGAGGGGGCAGACAGAGACTGACTTCCTATGTAGAGCCTCTGCCCCTGAGTTTAACAGACTTCAGGGAGTGCAGGACTTGAAAATATGCTGTTACAGCTTTAAATTTTGAAATACTTACCACTGCTACATTAGATATGGAGTAAAGCAAAATCTTCAAGGCTCAGAGAAGTATGATTGTCAATTTACATTCAGGCAACGTGCCCATCAATTACAGTTACTAAGGACTTTAGAAAGCCTTTACATAGAAATGTGAAGGCTCTAACCCACTATTTTACTGGATTGATGTAAATGACCTCCATACACTTGTAAGTCAGCAGAAGCCTGAACCAGCACTAACAAAGGAGACTGTGGCACCTGACTCTCAGGAGCCTGGCTGAAGAGCAGTAAGTGCAAATTCCTCTAGTAGCTCCACAAAGTCAACATCTTCCAGTTTCCATATGTTGGATCATTTTTTTAAACAAATCAGTCTGGTGTGTGTATATATATGCCTATGTATGTATACACGTAAGATCAGTTTACCTTTTTTCCTCCCATTTAACTGAACAATAATAATTTACAAAAATTACATGTCAGTTGGAATCAATGCCTGCATTCTTACACATCATTCTTTTGTCTGCTTAGAGACAATGGTTAACCTTGCACATCCGCATATGCAATGAAACCATCATGCTTTCCTGTCATGGTCACCTGCTCATGGCGATAAATAAAAATATGCAAGGGCTGGTTTTTTTTTTTTTTTTGATAAAAAAGCCCTGAAGAGCATGTAAGTAGCTGTATACTCACTATTGCTTAAGAACTCATAAAATAGCTAAGTAAATTAGATGGGGAAGATCAGTACTCTCCCAAAAATTATTGTCACAGTAAGTTAAGACGAACACAGATTCTATGAGAATATATGAAAGCATATTTCAAACAAGGAACACGAAAGACATAAAGCAAATTTACTGAAATCTGATGCCACTAAAAAGCTTTATTGCCTAGGGCAGCCTATTCAACTGCTGCCTCAGTTTACCCATCAGCAAATATAAGAAAATGTCTCCTTATCTGAATGAACAGTTTTCACAAAAAGGTAAAATAGTTTGTGATAGAAAAGACCTTTGGAGGTTATCTAGGTTATCTAGGCCCCGCCCCCCAGAGCAGGGCCAAATCTGAAGATCTTAGATCCAGCTTCAGAATTTAGTCAGGCTACTCAGGGCCTTTTACCCAGTCAAGCATCAAGTATCTCCAATGATGGAGATTCCTCAGCCTCTCTGAGGGGCTTCAATTCTTTATGAACCTGACTGTCCTGGGTTAAGCTGAGACAGAGTTAACTTTCTTCATAATAGCTAGCAAGAGGCTGTGTTTTGGATTTGTGCTCAGAAGGAAGCTGATAAAAAGTGATGTTTACGCGGCTGCCAAGGTCTTTCAGCTCCTCTGGCTGTCTGCAGACAGGAGAAGCTGGGAGGGAGCACAGCCCCAGTTACTAGCCCCCCCCACCCTGTTCAGCTCTCGGTCTGGGATGCTCGGACTGTTATATCCATTCCCTGAGTGCGGTTTTGGGACTCTCCCTGCTTTGGGATCATTAGCCAGGAACAAGCTGAGCCTCGGTCATCGGGTGGGGGGGCAGTATCACTGTGTATCACTCATTTGTATATTTGTATATAGTATTATTTTCAATATTATTGTAGTTTAGTTATTAAATTGTTCTTATCTCAACCCACGAGTCCTTTTTCCCCTTTACCCCTTTAATTCTCTCCCCTATCCTCAGGTGTGGGGGGGGAATTGTGTGAGTGGGTTGTGCGGTTTGGCTCCCAGCCAAGGTCAAACCCATCACACTGCCTCAATTCTTTATGGGCATTTCTTTTCCCTAATACCAAATGGGAATTTCCTGCATTGTAGCTTGTGTCCGTTCCCTCTCATCCTGTCACCGTGCTGCTATGAAGAGAGTTTGGCTGTTTCCCTGCAACCCCCAGCAGGCAGCTGCAGGCAGCAATGAGGGCTCCCTCTCTCCAGCCCTCCCTTCTCCAGACGGATCATGCCTGGCTCTTGCAGCCTCTCCTCACACACCCTGTGCTCCAGCCCTGGTCATCACGGTGGCCCACCGGTGGGATCCAACCAGTGCCTCGGCCTCTCTCTTGTACTGAGGAGCCTCAAACTGGGCACAGTGCTCCAGGTGCGGCCTCACTAGTGCCAAACAGAGGGGCAGGGTCGCTGCCCTCAGCCTGCTGGCTGCACTTCTGCCAACAGCCCAGAACACAGTTGGCCTTCCCTGCTGTAAAGACATGCTGCTGACCCATGTTCAAATTGCCGTGCTCCAGCCCCACTGCAGAATGGGGCATATGCCACTGCTGAACTCCCCAGAGGTTGCTGCCATCCCGTTTCTCCAGCTTGTCCCACTGAAGGGCAGCCCTGGCCTCCAACACATTGACCGCTCCCCCAGTCTACTATAGTCTGCAAGTTTCCTAACTGTGTCCTCTCTGCCATCACCCAGGTTGTTAATGGAAACATTGAACAGTCCTGGGGCCACCTGGGTCCAGGTTGCAGGAGAAGCAGGGCTGCTCCACCAGGGAAGATGGGCCAGAACCAGATGGTGGCCGTGACACGGGCAGGGTACAGCCCCACAGGCTTCCAGCAGGATAGGTCTGGTAACAGCGAGAGGGTCCTTTGACAGTCCAGTAAACATCAGAGAAGGTGAGGAAACGAGTCAGGTATAGGATCAATTTGGGAAGTGCAGTGCCTGAGTGAGGGCAGCAGGAGCTGGGGCTGGGGACACACATGGGTCCAGGCAATTCAGTGGCATCGCTGGGGTGACTTCCTCAGCCGAAATGGTGCCCTGGGGCTGGGGGCAGAGGGTACTTGTGTGGAGGTCCTAGGGGGGCCTAGTGCTTGGGTAAATTAAGGCCTGTGGCTGTCCCCAGGGTCCTGACACCTTGAGGGACACCAGCAGTGACCAGCCTCTGGCTCAACTTCATGGTGCTGATTACAACCTGGTGGTCCAGCCAACTTCATCTTAACCAATCCGAAGCATTCAAGCCTCCAAATAATTGCAGAAATTGTTAAGTATAGCTAAACTATCAAGATTTGAACTTTATCTGACAGAGTTCCTGTAGAGAGATGTCAGACACCCTTTAGCAAGAATATATTTATTATCACAATATACTTAAACTGGTACCAGATGGAAGATTTAGGCAGGGAATAAAAAACTTAATTTCTTTATCTGATGTGACACTGAGTTGCTTCTTCCTATTTAAAAAGAACAAATGAGAAGATGTTATATTTAACTAAAGAACAAATCAGTATTTGTGATTTTCTTCAGTTAAAGCACAAGTCCCTTTCTCCCTTAATTTCTGCATTGCTATCCTTCAACAGATCATCCACCTAAAACATGGTTATGTATCACTGCCTTAGCACAATCATGCTATCAGTACAAGATCATCACCTCACTTTTTTGATGTTTTATAGAATATGAAAGGGGCTAGCAAATGACCCCAATGCTGCTAATGCAATATGAATATTTATTTCCTTTTTACGTGGTGCTCTCCTTAAAATATCTAGGTAGCCAAGACTGTGTTAAATTACCCATCAGCAGAAATGTAATGTGGCTCAACAGTATGTAGGAACAGAACATCAGAAGTGGAGGACAGACTTAAAAATCCATTGTCCATCCCACAAAGCTACTGAAAGCAGCTCTTCAAAGAAAAGTATTAGCCTAGGAAATGGGCTTTCGGAACTCTGAGCTTACAGCAGACAGGCTGAGCTAAGTAGCTTTGCACTTTTTCCCAGGATCCAGCTCTCCCATCTGGCACCCACATAGCACCACACTCTCTTCCACTAGCTTCCTTTCAGTAGCTTCTGCTCTAGAGATGTGCAGCTATTGTGAAAACAGATTTTTTTTACCTCCTTTTTACTAACCTCCTGGGGTGCTTCCTTGCTGAGAATATTTCAGACAGGTTTGCCATTCCCATTACATCAAATACATGCACGTTATTCTTCTCTGTCTTCTGCAGACAAGAATGCATATCTGCATTCCCGCAAGCTTTCCTTCTAGTGGCAATCAAGGCATTCATATCTGAACCGTGTCAGATACACCACCATAGCAACTGAGCTGCTCTTCTGGTTGCTCAGTACAATCCATCTACAGTAGCATAATACTCTATAATCAAACATGCTTTTCTATGGTATGAATTTCTGGACAGACTAAGAAACTAGTTTTTTATCTTTCCAGTGATTTTGATGGAAGTTGTTAAATACACCTTTCAGGATTAGTCCAAATATGTTTTCTATTTTTGATTACTATATTAATAGTGTGTAGCTTAAAAGCATAGGACTGATATGAGACTTCCAGGCCAGTAAATCCAATCTCCTGCTATTGTAAACAAGGATGTCATACAATACTGCTCATAAATGTATCCAATTTCATTTTACACAGATTTTCTTTTTTTTTTTTTCAAATCCCCCATTACCAATGAAAGGCATACCTGAACCTTACATCATCTTCTGCTCTCCAGCCCAGATGTACTCAGACTAATTGAAAAAAATCTGTGTTTCTTGTACGTAGTCCTTTTACTCAAGTCTCTGGTTTTATTCTTCTCTCTCTTTTCCTTCCATTTCCCCCTATATCAAGTGATATAAATAGAGGACTTTCAGCCTCCTTTCAAAGAGAAGTTCCTCCCAAATCACCTCTCCTCCTCTTCTGTTTTACGATTCACCTTCCATGATTGTACAAGACCAAGACTGTATACTCTACCCCAAATGTAGTCTTCTCCATGGCCAGGCAGAAAGGCATTAATGTCTCCCTAAGTCTTTTGGAAGCATTTTTCCTGAGGTAGGCAGCTTTTCCATGGCCACAGCTTAGGTGTAACTGTCTTCTGTGTGTGCTATAGCTACACTACAGTCAGACTATAAAACCCAGTTCTGATGACAGGGGGAAGACTATGCTCAGAGTTATCTGAAGCTGAGGGACTGCTGCAGCTAGTGGGGGCTGAGGAGATTTTGTTAGCACCTAGGCTGATGCTGCTTGACAAAAACGCATTGATGTAGTAGGAGAACAATTTGTAACACAATATGGCTTTTAACGTGTTAAGGTTCTTAAATTTCATGACAGTGGGTGCAGAGGTGCAAAATGTTAGATTATGCAGTTCAACACTGCTGCAAGCTCAAAATAACCACCAAATATTGTTACCTTCTGACAGGTGCCTGTCCAGTGGGCTAAGTAAAGCAAATTGGTCTCAGCCCAATTCTCACCTGAAAAGTCATCTTCATGAAAAGCTTCATACTATAAATTTGCACTAAGTGGTGATTGTAGAAGAGACAATGATTGAATAGATGTTTTGCACCACATCTTTCATGCCTGTAGGCAATCCCTCCTGGTCATGGTTGAGATATTTTCCTGAGAAGACAGGGGTGTTTATCTTCCCTCCCTGTAACCAGCTGTCTTCTGGAGGGGAGCAAATAGAGATGAAACGCTTTCCAGACAGAAGTTAGACAGGTGAACTCATTTTCTTCAAGTTCTTTTTATATGCTTGTATCTCAGACTATGTTTGCCGAAAGATCCACATATTTTTCAAAATTTAAGATGGTTATTGAAGTTGTCATGTGAAAACTTTACCATTTACAAGCAAGTCAGCCTACCAGACAGGGGCAAGGAGGGAGAGGAGGGAAGAGTTTAAGTATATCAACATGCGCAAAAAAGCAGAAATCTCATTTACCTTTCTACAGAGGCTAAACCCCAAGTATTGGCTTTCCAGTCTTTTAACACTCTTGAAACATGATTTTGTGCATGACATTATACTTTTCTTAGATGTATACTCATTTCCAAGTCTGAGACTAAGATATACGCATCTTAGCCTCACAAGGTGTTTTAAAACACTGATTAAATTAATATTTCATTGCCTAAGCATTTGATTTATTTGTTTGCTCAGCATTTAGTATTTTATACCTCTTCACACACACAATTAAAATGCATGAGAAGGGATGAAAGAAATGTAAAGGTTATTCGTTTGAGGCCCCTAGAAATATTACTCACAAGTTTTCCTTTTGAATTCATAAGGAGATCCTTACTTTTCCAAATTTCCTGGTTTATTTTCACAAATAATAGAAGTAATTCCTCACCCAGTAGAATAATATAAAGAAAGAGGTACAAAAATGATTACTGCTTAATTTTAACCCCTTGCTGCATCCTTTGTGCATTTTCCTTCCATTCAACTGCCTAAACAGAAAATCCCAAAGATTGCCTAAACCTTCCACTCAACTTCTAAGTAATTGGTTTGAAACATTCAGGATCTGAAACACAAGAGATGAGGACATGACGGGTAGTTAGCAATAGTGGTGCAACATTAGGACAAGAAAGCATTTGAAAAGCAAGCAAGGTGCACGGAAGCTCTAGTGAAAGAGAAAAAGCTGAAGCAGAAATACAATCTGCATATTGAAATAGACCAAAAAAACCCAACAAAACAACCCCAATACAACTGTAGCATCATAAGAGCTGTAAAAGAAAGAAGATTAGTCCAAAACTAGTCTGAAATACAAAAAGCACAGTAAGCAGTGTGTTTAGCTGGAGAAGAAATGCCTGTTGACAATAGTGGGAGTTATAGGAGAAAGAAAATAAAATAAGATTATATCATGGTAACCGAAGTTAGGGAGAAAAAAGTGACCTAGGGACAAAAAACAAATACCGACAGAAATTAATGTGTTGACAAGGCTGCTAATCAAATGTAATTGGCTCATTCTTGACCTGTAAAAGAATGCCAGTATTAACAATAAAAGTTATACGTACAATGAATGGCAAAATTCTATGCTAACTTCAAGGTGAACTTTTTGAATTGTAAGGAGCTGCAGTAAATTGACGAGCCAAGCTTATTAGCATTCAACAATCCCTGCATGAGGAACATTCCCTTTTGTACTGTGAATTCAAACTTTCACAGCTTCTAGAATTATTTTATTCAGAGTGCTGGATTGCTGGTTTTCTAAAAATCATTTTTAATGGATAAAAGAAATTGAAAGGCAAAGGACCACAATCTAAACAAAAGCTACCTAACAGGCTTCATGGTGTTATTTCTAAAGCCTGTTTAGAAAATTGGAAAACAAAAATTTTCAATGTACAAGATCATTCTTAAATCTTTGTCAAGTTACAGATGAATATTTGCCAGCGGAAAAGATGCTGTTCAGTATGAGTAAAGCATCCTGCATACTTAAGAAAGCAAGTGCCAACTATTAATGCAGGAAACACAATTTACCTTCCTTGACACAAAATAAAAATAAATTATTTTCATGACTAATTTGTTAAAGAATTGGATCACTTTATCTGTTTCTAGAATTCTTTAGCTTTTTTCATTGTAAACATATGCTGACAAGGATGCGATAAAACATTGAAAAGGTGCAAAACAATCATTTCAGATACTGTTGTGTCACTGAATGATACAACAATTCACAAGTTATGAGATATCAAGGCAGTCCTGATCCTGCTCCATCTATATGTATCAGGGATTTTACAGAACATGGGCTTAAACCTTAAGGCATTTACTGAAAAAGAGAGGGGGCAAGGGGGCAGGAAAGTGATACATATTCCTTTTATTGCAACATCCTGTTTGGTCTGAACAATGGCCATATTAAATATCTGCCAGTTTGATAACTCCTATTTTCAATGCTCTGAGCATACTAAGTGATGCTGAGTGTTGATATCTGTGACATTTCTCTGTTCTGAATAGGATTTCTCTTGCCTGAGGAGTCTTTGCAGGTAGGCTATACATAAGCACAGATTTACAAAAGGCTGTTTAGCAGGTTTGAGCAGGGCTAATTTTGGTTTGGGCAGGGCTGATTTTGGTTGTGGTTTGATTTTGCACTTAGCACACGCTGATGACAACCTAATACTTGTTATGAATCAAACCTGTGGTGTTAAGACACTTGAACGCTATTAGCTTAGAGATACATGGGCTGTGGATTCCTTATTATCATTGGATAACCTGAGAATATTACAGCCTGACAGAAATATCTATTTCACTACTTATGCAGATTAAATTCAGTTTAACTGGTATACCTTTGTCTTTAATTGCTGATGCAATTCATTACCTCCAATCAGGGGTGTAATAGCTTATTGTGCAAATTATACTTTTTTCATTTCCCTGTAATTCATCATTTTTATTTGATTTCAGGTATAAAATGAAAACTACCAACTAACAAAATTACTTAGGACCATAATGACCTAGTACAATGAGGCCATTCATCATCAGTCCCAAGTCTTACTCTGCATAGATCCTACAAATAGTTTCAATTAATAGCTTTACACAAGTAGTTCTGTAAAACATACATTAAACACTGTGCCTGATCCTAAGGGCTGCTGAGTTTGAATTAATAATTCTTGGAAGTCTTTTATGCCACTCAGTCTGGATCAGAAGTAGCACTGATTCAGCCCAATCAGACCCATTTAGGGAAGTCTTGACACTCCCCTCCCC
>NW_010105134.1:21042-29872 GCF_000699245.1 Pterocles gutturalis | reverse complement strand
AGTCTTTATGCGTAGAAATGTCTCACACAATTCAGAAGGAATACATTGAAAAACTGTGGCTCCCAAACTGGAAATGCCAGCTGGGGCATGCAGGGAAATGAGAAGAAGCACTGAAGAGGAGGAAGAAGTTGACACCAATCAGAGATACTCTTTCCGTACATTCATAACTATTTGGAATTTACATTCATTTGAAGGAAGGGAGGAGAGATGTCCATAAACAAGAGGACAACATTAAATACAGAATTACTTTCTGGATAGCACAGAAAATCCTCCCGTCTGTGTTATTTTAACAGACTCATGTATATCTAGTTTGCTAATTTAGCCAGCAATTTAGTTTCTTAAGTTACTGCTGTTACCAGATCCCCGCACAGATTCGTCTTTCACAGCAGAGATAACAAAGTATTTATTATCCTCCCCTGAGATGTGCATACAATTAATATAGAGAAGCCCCAAAAAGGAGATATCCAAGGCAAGGTGTGACAGGCAATATTGTACATATGCATTACATTGTCCCTCTTTCCAAAGTGTCTATTAAATATTTGAACACTACACTGCTAAAAGTGAGGTGTCACTCCTGGATGTATGCCAGCAACATTGTGTTTCAATTCACCATCTGAAACAACCAAATACACCTACCACACTCCACAAACAAGTGTTCCTTTATAAATAAAATCTCCTTTGCAGTAGCTTATAAGTGGTTACAAAACATTAAATAAGTAGCTATATCAAACAATTCTCTTTTTGTTTCTCTGTGGATGAATTACTTAATATTACACTAAGGCATTAGCAAAGAACATATTTTAAATGCAATTAATGACTAAAAAAAAACCCCAAACTTTTTCTTAAAGATATTGAACACCATCTGCAGAAACACTTCAATTTGTATCAAATACCTTATAGCATCACAAATCCCACCAGCACATCAGTTGCACAAAATATTTCTACATCAACATGTAGCAGTACGCTTAGTAACCAATGAATTAAGATTTTGCAACTTTACTTTCTAACATTTTCCACATGTACTGAAAGACACTAGACAAAACGAGGCATATTGGACTGTCACCATTTAATATGATGGCCACGAATTTACACTGCGGTTGACTTAACATATTTTATTCTATTTGCATGTAGGCTGTCCTGTCTCTTCTTAGTGATATAAATGAACACAATCTCAGTGCAAGCACTGCACTGCATAAAGATCAGGTTTCATGTGCACCTGTAACTGTTAAACTTGGCCAGGATTTTTTCAGACAAAAAGGGGAAAAAAAAAAAAGTCTCTTCTCACAAACTTTTAGTGGTGACCTATCAACTCCAGTAAAACTGTTATCGGGATTTCAGACCACTGGCAAATTCAGAGGGACGGAGAGGAGGAGAAAGAGGAGATGGGCTCACATGAACAGCCAATGGTTAGGGTAGTCAGTTGAAGCAATTTTCCCACCTCCAGGTATTTGAGTAATTCAAGAGCATGAATCTTTACCTTCAAAGAGGGAATCTTAACCATGAAGCAATTCCCTGTTCTAGGCTACACTCCACACTTCTGAAGGGACAAAAAAGAAAAAAAAAATCAAGAGCTAATTACTCTATTCCATTAAAAACCGTAGCCAGGTAAAGAAATCTCAATATGTATAAATATAATTCTCATCTTCTGACCACTCCAAGTAATTCCGAAAGCTATGATGAATTATTTCTAAAATATACATGTCAATGGAAAGTAATAATATTCTGAATGTTGCACTCCTAACTCTGTAGAAGGTAAACCTATTCTATTGACATGCAGATTGTGCTAGAAAGGCAGCTTGACAGCACCCTTTTATTTGTAACATGCCTATTCCCATTACTTTGATTGAAATGAGCTGTTTAGCTTTTTGTCTGAATGACCCTTAGGTCAGCATATCACAGTTTGCAAAGCACAATGCTCTTGCCAGAGCTTGTAATATCAATGTTTCACGCGTCAGCATTTCACTGCAGTCATCTCTCATCAGCATTGTTTTTCCTTGTGTGTTCTCACCCAAAACTTCTTTGGCTTCATGCACACGCTTGTACCACAGACTCCGTGATGGAAGTTTACAGTTATACATGCTCAAAGGAAAATAAATAACCAATAGATGCAATGCAGGTTTTGTGGATTTTGATCAAATAAACAGAGGAAAAAAGAAAAAAGTCTTCAAATCAAATAGAAGGATCATGAAGGAAATCCACAACTTGAATACTCCATGTACATGCAGGCAAATGCAGGACAAGCACGCCGACATGATATTGTTTTCACTTTGGTCAAACAGCGTCACGTCTGGAGTTAACTAGGAGAAAGTTTACATTAAGACCAATTGCTTCAAGCAACTTGCCTACCCTATAACAATCCATGTGGTAGTTCTAGATGCAGTTTGTGTGTTGGGATACACTCTGTGCCCTTCTGAGATCTCTGCAACCATGAAAGAAAAGTGTTTGAGTGTCTAAGATGACTGTATGATGGAGAAGAATTAGACACTAGGATGTCTAGTGTGCCAACTAGCACAGGTTTGTTGGCTGACCCAGGCTAACCGTCAGGAAATGCAGGAAAACAGAATGCATCTTCAATCTTGCCGCTCTCAGATAAGACAGGTTTTAAGCTCTGGGTCTGAGTTTGAGGGGGCAAAAGGGCAATTGTGTTTACAGGACGAAATGTTTTCCTCAGCACAGATCCCATCATAAGGAAGAAAATATATAAGCAATACTTGTTTGAACGTGACACCACACATGCAACAGCTTTGCTGTATCTCTAAAAGACAGTCTGTGCCAATAGCTAGAAAATGTCTTGTATCAAGCAGCTTTGAATTTCTGATCCTCGTTTTCCTGTATGAGTCTTAAGAAACAACATACTTGCTTGACACAAAGAAACCATTATTAATGTGTGGAAGAAGGGGATGCGAGATCTACTGTGTGGCCTGAGCCTCACCACCTTGGTAATGGACTGAGTCTGTCTTCAACTAGAGCTCATAACTATTGCTCACATATAATAACAAGCAAACAAGCTCATGTGCTATACTGATAACCTCAGGAGGCAGCCAGCATGACTACATGAATGCATTCTAAAATCCATTTAACTCTGGTGCTAGCTATGAATACACACCACAAGTTTTTATCTGAGGTCAAATATCTCTGGGAGTTTGTGTAGCTGTTGATATGGATATAATATTAGAAGTCTCTCCAAAAACATAGTGCTAACCCACCACCCATCTACACATTCAATAAAAATCAATACTAAAAGCAGGTGTTAGTTTTCAGAATATTAGCATTACCACTGACCTGTTATTGATCTGAAGTAAGAGTGTCATATTGAAACAGTGTTCATCTAAAATAAAGAAATTCATATAACTTTCATTTTCTTTGTAAAGCATACTGGGTAATGAGCCCTGCTGTTGAAACTCTCTGTGTATTTATTGAGCAGGCACAAAAAAGATACTGGTAGTATTTCTTTCTTAACTCTGCTCTACTAGGGTAACCTAACCTAAAAGACACTAGAAGCAGCTTTTAGCAAATTTACTTAGCCATTTATGTATGAAGAAGTTCACTGGACAGCAATAGCAAAAGCAATTGTTTGCATTAACCATGGATTTTGCTGCGACAATGCTGCCCTTTAACAGTTCATTTCAGGATCAAAGTAATTTACGATATTCTACTATTTAAAAAAAAAGATCCAAGCAATGATTATGTGTCTGGGAACACCACTCCACATAAAATTCTGAGATTCAAATACCTCTAAAACTCTAGGTATGTGTGACACAGTCTGTGATTTTGAGGGTTAGTGGTCTCCAAAAGAGAGTAAATACTCTTAACAGTCCTCAGTCTGTAACCCCCTTATCTGTGGTGGTGAACTTTGAATGCAGTACAGGTCAAACCTAGTTGCTAGAAAATCCTTCACAAAACAAAGGACATATATCAAATTCTTTGTAAACTAAGGAAAACATATTACAGATTTGCATCTCTTGGGAGTAGTTACAAATAATACAAAATTAAAGGTAAGTTTGTAAACTCCCCAAACCCCAATGAAGTTTTGAAATACAAAGGAATTTTACACCTTCATCCCCTAAAGGTCAGTTTGAATTTCATCTTTTTCATATAACCTTTTTTGGCTTTACAAGGTGCCTGAGTACCCTCAGTACCATTAATACATATCACTCTTACTAAGGCAAGAGCAATCTCAATTGATGTTTCGGGAAACTGCCTTAGGACTGTGGACAACAGGAGACAAATGCCTGTTTCCTCAGAGTATATCTCAGCCTCTCAAAGGCGCCATGAACTTTTCCCTTTTCTCCAAAGCATTAAGCACAGATTAATGTGAGAGACAGGTTATTAGTGCTGATGGACTGTTAGTGCTATCTAGTACATAAAATCATAATTAAGAATGAAATACTCATTCAAGGCAAACAGAAGTAATAAAAATAGAAGGCTTAAGACCTTCAAACATTTAAATAGGTGCATATTAAATCATTAAACTAATACAAACATTTAAACCTGTTTTACAACATGAAATTTAGATATCTGGACAGAGTTAAGAGGGACCATTACTCACTTTGTTTTACTTGTAAAAATTACTTACACTATTTCTAATGATTGACTTTCCCTTTTACCAAGGAGGTGTCCAACAAAAAGAATAGGCTTTTGGAGGTTTTCTTCAAGGGAGAAAGAGAAGGGAGAGGATTTGAGTAGGTGAAGATGAGCCCATTTGAAGTGATGGAATGCTGTATTTGAGGAATTCAGGAGGAAAGAAAATTTGATGAAAAGCTGATGTATTTGTATAACCAGAAGTATGATATACAGAAGCTGCATTGCTCTCTGATGTGTTAGAACTATTTAATGATAAGGCAATTGAGATGTAAAGAGGCAGATGTTTGAAGCACTTGACCTTATCCTTTATGAGTTTGTGGTTGTTTTTCTTTTTTTTTTTTTTTTGGGGGGGGGGGGTTGTTTGTTTTGTTGTTGTTTGGTTTTTTTAATAGCAGGCAAGAAGTTCTTGTTTAATTATTTACACATCTTAGTAATGCAAATGATTCTTTATGAAGACAGATGCACAATATGTTTTAAGAAACCAATTATTCCTTTTTAAAGAGGGTATTCATCCTTTTTTCGAACTTGCAGTGGTTAGCATGGTCTCCCTAATCCCCACCCTGAATGCCTTCCTGGTTCATCAAACTTGATGAGAAAAGATTGTTGATCTGCTGTTATCCACCTGGTCTGACCCAGTATCATTTATTTAAAGATGAAAAGGATGGAAAATATTGTCATATAGCTTGACTTGATGGCACAAAACTTTGTGTGATAAACAGCAAAGAGCCACAGAGACAAATATAATTCATTTGAAGATGGCCAAAAGCTGTGCTTAATGAATAGCTGCCTCAAAGTTTAATAAAATGTTTGGGAAGCACATAGTTACAAATTACAGAATACCCAGCTAACGTTTTTTCTGTGACCTGGTTGTGGGCTCCAGGGAGCCTTCCTGTGTTACTGATATTGTTCACTTCTCTTTTGTCAGCTGTTTCAGATGACTAAAATAGATCAGAAAACTAGTCCCTAACTTCTCTGTAGGATTATTTTCTTTCCTATATTCATGTAGAATATACCTGATAAAAGTAATATTGTACTGTGTTGTCTAAGGAAATATATGGTGCCAGGCTAATGACCAGGGCCAGCCAGGAACAGTTTACTCAGTTATGCTGTTTGCTGTCCTATACTCTGGAGAGAGAAATGTCTCACTCCAGGCTTGTCTCTCAAATGAGAACCATTCCTTATATTCTTTGCTTCTTTACCATATTCACTGAATAATGCCTGGCAATTTCAAAGCACTTTTACTGGAGTTCTCATGGCTCAGGACAAGTATAAAGTCCTACATCAACCCCAGTAACATTTGTAGTTAAACAATACTTTTTAATAAAAATGATCAAATACCCAGATATCAAGTGACATATGAAGACAGTCAAGCAGAAGCAACTGGCAGAAAAAGAAACAGCATCTAGCCCATCTTGGTAATTTATCCCCACTTTCTCCCAGCAGATTAGACAGGATCATAGAATCACAGAATGGTTTGGGTTGGAAAGGACCTTAAAGATCATCAAGTTCCAACCCCCCTGCCATGGGCAGGGACACCCTCCACTAGACCGGGTTGCTCAAAGCCTCATCCAGCCTGGCCTTGAACACCTTCAGGGATGGGGCATCCACAGCTTCCCTGGGCAACCTGTTCCAGTGCCTCACTTACCACCCTCACAGGAAAAAATTTCTTCCTAATATCTAATCTAAATCTGCCCTCTTTCAGCTTAAAACCATTACCCCTTGTCCCCTCACTATGCTCCCTGATAAAGAGAGCCTCCCCATCTCTCCTGTAGGCCCCCTTAGGATCTTACACTACAGTAAAAATAACACCTCCCTGCTTCCTCAACAGTTCATCTCCCTGAGCATGTTCCTGGCCAGGTCAACACACTTGAGCAGCTTTGTCAAGTTACTATTCAGACAACTTAGTCCTGCATGAGAAACTAGATGAGAGAACAAGCTAGATCCCATTCCTACCTGGACACTCAAATGCCCAAATAATAGGAAGCTGCTCATGAACTTGCAATGCTTTTGACTGCAGCAGAATCAGGTGCTAAGACAAATGTTAACCAAAATTTCCAGTTACTGGGCAATACTCTGCAGAAAGGTACCCCAAAGTGCAGATTATACACCACCACAAGTTATGATTAGTTTGATGTTGTTATTACCATGAACAAGCAAACCATTACTGAGGTTGAATACTAGTCAATCCATTCACCAGCTGGCATTTGACAGAGCAACAGTGACTAGGTGCTTGACCAGTTAAGAACATCCCCTGGCATGGAAGTACTGAAAAAGATTCACACCCTGGGATTTTTCCAGGTGAGCTCTTTGTACTTTAATACACAAGCCTAGAAAGTTGTACCTGAAGGAATTATCCTTTGTTTCCTTAACATTATTCTTGTTTTCTTAGCCAGGCATTTTCAGGGCATAACAGTGGTCAGCATGAAATACTTGTCCTCAAAAACCATTCCAAACTCCTTCCATTTGCTACCTGTTATACATTTTAGTGCAGAGGAGGATAAACGATACTGTAAATGGCCATAAAGAGACACTCCTATAGCTCCTGTGCCAAAATTAACATAAATAATTAGTTAGATAGTAATTTGCACCTTATAGGACAAATAGGAGAAAAGACAATATTCAGAGACTTTATAGTATTATTAAGACATAGCATAAAAATTTGGATAATATACACCTCAAGCTTGTATTAAACAAGAAATTCTGTTTTCTGAAGAAACTAGGAAACAGTTTTAAATATAAAAGTTTGCTCTAATAGCATTTGATGATAGGCTGAGAGAGTAATGGAAAACCTTCTGATGGAAATCAGTAACTAGTAGACAAAAGAAATCAGCAGGCAAATGTTAACACCATTTATAATCTGTATTTGATTAAAAACAGAAATATATGAAATAATCTGAAATAAAGGGGGCAGAAAAAAGCTTTAATTAGATGAATTCTAATACTAGATTTTACCTTTTCCTCTTCTGATTTAGGTTTACCATTACTGATTTGAGGGATGCTAACTATAAAAAGGGCACTTGTGGAGAACTGTTTTTGTTCGTAATCTGAATTGCCTATGCACACACTGAAAGATGGTCAAGATCTCATTCTATAGATGTAACTCAGACTCTTTTACACTCTCCAAGTATGTAGTCCAACCATATTTTGTGCAGTGGTATTTCTGGCTACGTGACTATTTTTAGAAAACTGATTCTTCACTGTTACTGACTCGGGCTTTTTGCAATAAACTAAGAACAGGCTGGAACCAAGAATCAATTATATTCAATTCATTGAGCCTGTGGTATCACACTTTTACCCATCTGTCTGCATTTTCCCACCTTAAATGCATACACTGCTGACAGCTGAAAGGATTCATGTTTTTCTAGTATCTTAAGGACAATATACAAGTGCTATATGATTATTAATAAAATGTCAGAGAAAATATCTTTGCCATTTAAATATTTATACTTAGCGAGACAGACTCGGTGAGCCAGAGATAGTGTGCATTGATGGGACCAGATGGAAGAAACAGGCATGCTTTCAGGCTCCAGTAGATCTACTCTCCAGAAGATCTGATAAGGAAAAAATTTCCAGCAAAACACAGGTTAAGCACAGGTGCTCTTCACCTGTTTTTAGGTTTAGTTATACTGCTTTTCCTCTGACCTGATAACACTAAAGACTGTGTGGGGTTTTTTCCCCAGATAGCCTAATAAGAAATATTAACTGTTCTTGTGTAGTGGATGCTGTTACATCTTCAGGCCATTATCACAGCTACAAGAAAACCAACTTTTACATATTCATCATCTATTCAAGTCTGATTAGAAATTCAGATGGAGATGTCTAGAAATCAACAAAGGATAAACAAAAAGATAGATGACTGTGTGTCTAATCTATTTCAAAACAGATGTGCCAATTTAGCGTCCTGTGCCTAAGTTTTGATTAAACACTGAGTACCTGATGTTTTCCTTAGCCTATCCTCTAGCAAGTAGGAGATAAAGCCCTCATGCTAAATCTGTACTGTATCAGAGCTTTGCTTTTTGTGTGTGTGTTGTTTGTTTTAAGGGTAACCCTCCATCCTCTTTTGATGAGCCAATAACTTCTTTATATTAGACTTAAAAAACAAACAAAACCATATCATTCACAAAAATCCCTCTTAGGTATACATCTGGAGAGAGCAAACAGTCCATCTTCAGTGTTCCTTCCAGCATTATTATTCTAAAACACAGACTTTTCTGTGATTGATTTAGGGTTTTTTATAACAATCTTT
>NW_010105134.1:0-21013 GCF_000699245.1 Pterocles gutturalis | reverse complement strand
TAGGATGTTCCACTTATTTCTCCTACTCAAATCCCCTTATTTTGTGGAAAGAATGAGCTTACATCACAGGAGGAAATGTGCCTGTCAGTGTTTTTTCCCATCACACTATTTATTCTCTCATTGATTTATTCTACTGGAGGGCAAACATATTGTGCAAAGCTACTTGTGATGCTGTGCCACTGAGATTTCTGCTTCTGAGCATGTTATAAAATCGTTGATACTGCCCTGAGGGTCAATGCTTGGCCTCTAAAGAGAAAGTTTTGTGTTTTTTTCTTTGTTTTTTGTTCTGTTTGTTTGTTTGTTTGTGGGGGTTTTTTTGTTTGTTTGTTTGTTTGTTTTTAATTTCAGGGCAGTTATGTCTGATTTCCTTACATTTTCTGCACTCTTGTTCCTAATTTACTAAGATGCTGGACTTCAGATGACACCTGTAAGGTCAAGTTGACTTATATGTATAGTCTTATTCTACTTTGTAAATAGAATTCCAGTGACTGTTCTTGCTTTCACACTATTTTTACACATGCATACATATGTTTGTAGAAAAATGTATATACATATACATGTGTATATGTGTGTGTGTGGATAGTTTATTTTAAACTATGAGAATAACTTGACTTTGGTCAAGACCCTGTACATGCAGTGCTCAAACTGAAACAGTCTAACTAATAGATTAGAACTTTCTGCTTGCTGCAGACAACTGCACAGCAGCTGCTACATCAGTAACGTTTCCAGTCAAGGGAAAAAAGGAATCCAGCCTATATCATCTAAACAAGCACATTTCAACAGCATTAAGATTAATTAATAAAAATTACATTAGATGTCTTGGGAGAGGATAAATTCCAGTATATCCTTCCAATGGTTAACGTTCATACCCCTTTAATACACATCTGTAAAAGCAAAATGGTAAAAAGTATAAAGCTTTCAAAGCTCCACTATACTTGTGTTTGTTTCCTCAAAGGGTTACCTTTTTGTTCCCAGTACATATAACTGAAGGATCCTGGGCCATTGCTGAGGCTTCTAGATGCTAATGAAATACAAACAACTAGGGAAGCAGCAAGAGAAGAGATTTGCATCCATAAGCAGATAGAGGCACATAGCAGACAAGATCTTACAATGCTTGCCGTAAATAAATGTTTCAAAAACACAATAATTGCTCTATACTATCAATATATTTCCTTCCTAGAACTGAACATCTGTGAATCATGAAGGTTAGTGCTATTGAAGATATGACCTGATAAACTGGTGGAGATAAATTTAGTCTTTTAAAGTGAAAAGCTCTCGGGAAAACTACTTATTTGCATGCTGTGTGCAACACTATAGTAGAAATGAGAGGCGTAAGAAAAGGAGCACGACACGGCTGGGGTAAAGGTGTTATAATTTTAGGGCTTTACTGTGTGCCAAGATTTAGAAAAGGAGCTGGGAGGCAGCAGGAGGGGGAAGTGGAAAGAAGGAAGAGTTTTAATAACTTTTGCTTTATATTCATACAACGAAGCTCTTCTGAAATGACTAGTCAGCTGGAGAAAGTAACTGTCTGCCCTGAAAGTGGGTTATGGTAATTTCAGCATGGGCGGAGGGTGAAAGAAGGGCAGGAGACAGAAGAAGGGAAGCCGTGTACAAACATATCTGTATTCTGCTTTCAAGTCTGCTGCTGGCAGTTCTCCTGCTGTTTCTCACTCTGCATTGCCTCTGTCTGGGACTGAGCTGTCTGCTTGCCCGTGTCCTCTGGTGCTCCTGCTTGTGTTGCCAGTGTGTAGGCCACAATACTTTGTCCGCTCTTACCATGCTCTTGGAGTCATAAGTCCTTCTCAGAGTGATAGGTAGGCCAGGCTTTCCAGCAGGATGTCAAGTCTAAGTAGTAGTCTGACATTTGCGTGTAGGTATGTTTTAAATGTGCTTTAAACAGCAAATGGTAGCTTGCTTAGTACAAGCATTTATCAACATACAGCACAGATGGAGATGATTTTCCTGTGCCGCAACTAAGCGAAGAAAACTCTGTTGGAAAATAATTTTTAAAAGCATGGATGAAAAGAAAAAGGGGACTTGTGTCAACTCTAAAGACCTTTCTTACTTTGAAAAAGGAAATTTCTGCCTTGCACCGTGCTCCTTATGAGCTCCGATCAATCCCAAATAAACTATTGGCGCTGACAATAACACTAAACTTTGAAAAAGGAAATTTCTGCCTTGCACCATGCTCCTTATGAGCTACGATCAATCCCAAATAAACTATTGGCACTGACAATAACACTAACCAAGCTATGATTCAAGTGAGGAGGAGATTCTTAATTGATTTTAGATTCTGACATAGGTATTTGACTTTATCATGTCAGGCAATGTTTTTATGAAATGTCTATTAGCACACTTACCCTGGTTTAAATTATTCCCTGTTCAGCTGAGCTAGGGATATGATCTGAAAGAGAGGTAAGAAGTAAGCAATAAAAACACATTAAAGGAAGAGAGAGAACTAGCAAGACTGCAATCATAAGGAAACATGCTATTCAGATGTGCAGTCACTATTTCAACATAATACTGTCAGGAGGAGGCCCTAGCACATCCTGGAGAACGAAACTTTTTGCTCTGCCATGGGACACCCAGGGATCAGCACAGAGAACAGACTTTGGTCTCTGATCAGGTTAGGCCTCATGCTCATCAGAAGCATCTCTTCCTTAATAGAGTTTGTCTGAAACACAGGCTAAGAGGAATATTATGAAAAGATTAGGCTGCCTCCATTCTCTTGCTTAATTAATTTTTCAGTGTAGAAGGGAAACTCAGTGGTTCCCAGTCTATTGCTGATGTAACATATTACAGTATCTGATCACAGTCAGACTAGTCAACCTCCATGGATATTTGTATGAGGAAATAATTCTGCAGCCAGTTCAAGATCGGTCAAATAATGGACACTGTGCATGAAGCTAACCAATGAAAAGAAAAAAGCCACACACAGTATTCTAGCCCTTCAACATGTGGCTTGCTTGGGAGAAAGGTCTTGGACTAGGACATTCCTTTTACAAAAAGTAAACAATAATTGAAACAAACATTTCACTGGAATCTTTTAAAATAAACTTTAGTCTAAAAAAAGGTTTGTGATGTTTCTGGATGGAATTTTGCATTGAAACAAAGCAAGAGTGTAGGTAGGAATGAATGAGGCACCACATACCATCCTCAGATAGCCAATGGCCCCATAGTAAGGGCATTCATTTATGAATCAGGTGACACCACCCAAGTCCTGACTCTAGGCAATGCAGAGCTAGGATTTAAGTTCTGTTGCTGTGAGTACTGGCCTCATTTTTTAATTCTAATTGCTCAAGTGGATTTGCTGGGGTACTTGCTGGTGAAACATGGGATCCCAATTTTGACAGATAACTAGACAGATATTCTAAGCCACATACATATAACTCGAAGACGAAAATGCTTTTAATACTGTGCTGGTAAAAAAGGAAACTTGAATTTTAGAAGAAGATACTTTGAGGGATGGGGTAGGGAGCAAAGGAAATGATTAAACAGCACTTTATCCTCAAGACTAACAGAATGGTGCCGGTTTGGGGAATCTGGAAAAAAGTCCTAATCTTTATGAGACTTTTACTACCCATCAGCAACACACCAAAAGAACACCTATCATACATACTTTGTCACTTTTTTCTTCTCTTCCCATAAGAAGAACTTTAAGGATTTGTTATAAAAATGTCCTTGCTGCTGCAGTTTTATGAGAAAACGAGTTGGTGCAGGAAAGCCACTAAATCAGAAGTAGCAAAGGTTTAAGATGAGCTTAGTCCTAAGGGAGTTTGTGACACAGACCAGATTTCATCTCTGAGAATACTCATTGCCTACCACCTCTATATGGACATTACTCTGAAAATCTCAAGTACAGGATGTCACATTTTCCTCATACCTGACTTGCTCATAGCCACCAAGCAAGTCACTAAGGAAGCTACAGACAAAACCATTAACTTAGTCTATCTGGCAACAAGGAGATAATTGCATTTTTTGCCATTGATGTGATACCAAGCCTCAGGTCACAAGCTATTTCGATGCTTTAACACATTGCTATACCCATGCCAATAAGTCAGAATTTATAAAATGTTTAATAAGGCTGAATTATTTCCCAATGACAACTCCCTCACCTGAAAGTATATGTAGCTAATGCATGGCTGTCCACAGCTGACTACAGCTCCTTCCAGTCCCATACCAGTATTTCATCTACACAGAAAGGCCCTTGTAAAAATGTTCATCCAAGGAAAAGATCTGACAAGTACAGAGTTTTACTCAATCTAATAAATATTTGCAGTATCTCATAGTTAAGAACAGCATTAATCTTGATGAGGCCCTTAAATCAAGTACTTAAATCTTTCCATTTGACAGTTTACCTTCTTCAGTCAAAATTATACTGTTTTCCTACCTCAGAAGGCTATTATGAAGATACATACACTCATGTTTGAATATTCTCAGGTACTAGAGCAAGGGGTGGACGTGAAAATTTGTACAGAAATGTGTATCTAACATAAAAGCCTTTCTGGATTCAAGTCAAATGTCACTGACAGCTCTTCTGCTCACAGTTCTGCTCCTCTCTGCAAAGGTAACTGAATACATCTCATAACATGCACATAAAAATATTATCACAAAACAAATGTTATTACAGTATACTAAAATTCTATTTCTCTGCCCTGAAAAACCTGTGATGTCTTAGGAATATTTTAATTATTTTTGTCCTACCATGTGTTCGGAATTTGTGCCAGCTTTGCTTTTTAAATTTGAAAATACGAAAAAGCCAGACTCTTCTGAAAAGCCACTGTTCCATGTGTAGAAAAAGGTAAAGCCCACATACATTTAAAATTTTGACAGTTTTAGTACATAGTGGGGTATAGGATGAAAAGTTTTTAAAGCAGTTAACGTACTTTCCCATAAAACCCCTCAAAACTATTTATGCATCACTTCAATTTCAAGAATACAGGGAGAACCCCTTACCACAACAACCACAGGTCCCTGTAGATGAGAGAGTTTTCTACTGGGATGCTGAGGTGCCAGGAGCATCTTTCCAATATTGAAAATCTCTTCTATATCCATTATGTTCACAGGAGGAAAAAAAAACAACCCAACAACTCAACCAAAACTTCGGCAGCACGAGGAGAAATCCATTATGTTCACAGGAGGAAAAAAAACAACCGAACAACTCAACCAAAACTTCGGCAGCACAAGGAGCACATTTGAACAAAGTTTCAGCAATTAAGTTTTACCAACATCTTTTTTTTTGGTTGTGTTTCTTGATAGGATAAGTTTCCCTTGACAAAAGACACTTTGACAATGAAGAATTTCAAAATGAATGCTCCAAAATCTTCAAATTACAAAACTGCCTTGAATTAGATTTTACCTTGTTCTGAATTTTAACTGTAATGATATTCTTCAGCCGTATTTTAAAGTTTTTCTTTGCAGCCCTGATGACTAGAAATATTTTTGTTTCTCATTACAAGTTCCTATACAAATTTAATAAAGCTAGTTTCTGAAGAGGGCAAATCTAAAAAGAGAACTTGATGGGATACTTGTGATAAATGTTCAGTACTACACACTTCCAATCTTTCTTTTGAGCATTGAAACTTCTTGGACCTTTGACTAAAACAAAACAGCTTAGGGAGACAATGTAAACAAGCAAGGGAGCACAAACAAATATTCATATAAAATACTTCCTAGTCCCAGTGATAACTAATTTTTCTCTGGATCCATAAATCTAGTTATAGTCTTCTATTAAAGTGCTTTTGAAAAAGCCTTTCCATAACTTACATAAGCCATACTCTTTACCCAATGAAAACATCCCTTTTGTAACTTACAGTTGTGGAAGATAGGTGGTCAAGCTAAATTGAAGAATCAGACCTAAAATTCCTGTGTGCAGCCAAACTGGACAGTCATATATCAAAAGTGTTAGCATTTTCCAACTCTTCTAGCTAATGGTGGACAATGTGATGAGAATATAGCCTATCTACAGGAAGTGACTCATCAAAACATTGACATATGTATACTTTCTACCTTCAGAAGGGGTCAAAGAAATTTGGAGAGAGACTTCATCCTCTATTGTGATAGAGCAGGGCATCACAGAGTGTGCTGTGGTTTTTTTCTGCTTTTGGGGGTTTTGTTTGTTTGTTTGTTTGTTAGGTTTGGGATTTTTAATTAGGTTTAGTGTATGTAAGTCACCATAGATATTTCCGTCCTTTTATCTTCCATGGAAAGAAGACAGCTTTTAAACTGTTTGGGCCTCTAAATTGGCAGGATTACTTAGAACTTTTAAAAGGCATTCTAGACAATCATTTTCAAGACAACATGTTTCCTTAGTGCCCCACATGAACATGGTGCACAATTAATCATTTTGTCAATGAATTTCAGTGGATTGTTTTTATTGTTAATGGAAAAAGGTCTCGTTAGAATATTTTATTGTGTTTACTCAATGCCAGTTCCCAATGAAAAGCAGATAAACTGTACTTACATTCTGTATAGAGTAGCTAAAATAATTTAACACTGTAGATGAGAATTTAACTATCCCCAAGTTTAAATTTACTTTTGTTTCCTGAAGTAATTAACCCTCGTGAAGTGTATATACCTATATCAAGGAAGAGAGTTTTATCATACTACATAAAGCATTAAATCTAAGCATTATTATGTGTCAAGTGATCAATTAGGACTTTTATAAATATATCATCATTACTCTACATATGTAATTAGGGCTCTGCGAGATTCTTACTCCCCATCCTGCACAATAATACATATGTAATTAGGGCTCTGCGAGATTCTGACTCCCCATCCTGCAGAATAACGTGAAGCTAGGCTAATCCTAAAACTAGACGACAAAGTAACAAATTCACAAATACATATGTCCTGAAAAAAAGTTTGTTCTCAACCCTACTGTTTCATCAACTCTTGCTACAGTAAGACAGTAGCACACAGTTGTTGAAACAAGTGAAAGACTGCAAAAAACTTTAATAGAATTTATGCCCCTTCACAGCACCGCAGGACTAATTAGACACACTCCTGGTGATGGGCTGCTCTATCGAGCAGATATTTGACTCCCTACTGAACCATGCTACTATAAGCATAGTGGTACAATCCCCATTTAGTTACTCACTAGGAAGAAAAGTAACATTTCTCAGCACATCTCAGAAGATACTTTTAGCCTCTGCAGACTTAAGAACCCTTAGCTCCCACTGATTTCAAGCCTGTCTTCTGTTAATGTCAGCTCAACCCAAGACAAGTGCCATGTTTCAGGAGGTACCTGTAAGCTGAACAAAAGCTCTTATCTCTCAAGCAGCTGAAACAGTCCGAGACACCTTTTAAAAAGGGTAGTGATGTGAGGCAGCATTAGCCCTTTTTATTCCCTCAGTGCAGGTTTGGGAAAGGCAACCCAATCTCAGAGAACAAGACATTGAGCAGAACTAGCCCCTGCCTTAGGTACAGTCCATGCTGGGGGGGCTTCTCCTGATCTCATCATCCCTTGATGCTCTCTACCCACTTTGGTCCAGAGCTGCCTGCCCTCAACTAGCCAGCTGCCAGCTAGGACACCCATCTTGGCTCACTGAAGTGCAGGGTAGCCCCATGTCTTTCAAACCCAGAGAGGTTTTGCAGCCTGGAACCCACGCTTTTAATCCTGTTTTTATTAATTTCTTAAATTTCAGATCCAAGCTATTTTCATCTTTTGTCTCTCTCTTGTTAGAGTTTAGATGTACAGTTTAGAAATGAGGTGCAGTCCTTTGGAAAGACAGGTTTGTAATTAACCATTTAAGTGCATGAAGAACTATGTCATAGCATCACATTTTCTTAAAAAGCACACAGCCTGCAACAGATAGCTTGTTAAAACGAGAAGATTAGTCTTTTTTTGTTAGATAAAAGTATGCTTTCATGTTGGTCAGGAACACCTCTGTGTTCATATTGATACAGATCTCTTCTTTTCCCCTTCTGACTTTAATGAAAGGAGAATGAGGCATTTCAGATTTTATTACCACAGTCACTGCTGAAATGTGTATTAAATTAGAGATGTGCCAGTGCTGGGGTTTTAACAATAATTCATACAGCTATAGAACCACTACAGACATGTCAGTCTCTTCGCTTAACATCTGCTTCAATAAATCCAAATCAGATGCTGGCTCACCAAGTAAAACCTATGAACTTAAAACAAATACCTTTTTAAATCACCTCTTATTAAGGACAGACATATATAAATGCAGATACATTCATTAAAAACTATGCTTCCCAGACGAAGCAGTGCTCACTATCACACAATTGTTATCTACAATAGTTGAGTGCCTCAATTTCTGAGCCACTCAGTTTTTTAGTTTACAAAAGAGGATGACAATTAAACACAGATGAGATATTTGTATTTTCCTGTTAAGGCAGCAGCAGAGCTGGAATATCTTCGGGTGTATATGGGCATGTATGCACAGTGCCCCTGCTTTCCTAAGCCTAATTCCAGTTTTTGTGAGTAGAACGTCACACAGCCTGACTAACCCCTTCCTGCCAGAAGTAGGATGAACCAAAATTGTAGACGTCAAATCACAATACATCACTGGTAAGGAAACTTTAGGAAGAAGGGAGGAAAATATTCACCTCACAGCATCATGGAGATAGTACTTATGTTTCTTTGATTTGCTGTCATTAGCTACTAACCACACGCCTTGCCTATTCCTTATGATGTATTTTGTACATGACATTTTCTTCAATAGATTTTAACGAGAAATAAACCCCTGTGAGAGGTGCAAATGACCAATTTGCACCAGAAATTCACCTACAACTATTTAAAGAAGTAGGTACAATACCAAAACATCCTTGTGACCTACTGTAAAGGAAAAAAAAAGTCAGAATGCTATTGACAGGCATGGGCAAGCAGAAGAGGGCACAAAGACTGATGATACCATAGTGATTCCTCTAAGCCACTGGACAAATAGTCACAGCCACAGAAAGTGACACATGGCAGTAAATCTGTCTGTGGCGGCACCAGGAGCTCAGGCCATCCCCAAAAGTCCAGCCACTGGTTCAAGAGGTGACAAATGTCGGTGGCCTGTAGTATACCCCTAATACCATGGATATCCATGTACAAACAATACCATGGATATCCATGTACATGTGTTCAGAGCAACACTGAGCTAAACATGGATATCCATGTACGAACAGGTTGGCATGCTTCTTCCCTCCCAGCTACTGGGAGAAAAAGAACCATAGAATCATAGAATGGCCTGGGTTGAAAAGGACCTTAAAGATCACCTAGTTTCAGCCCCCCTGCTGTGGGCAGGGTCGCCAACCCCTAGAGCAGGCTGCCCAGGGCCCCATCCAGCCTGGCCTTAAACACCTGCAGGGATGGGGCATCCACAACTTCTCTGGGTAACCTGTGCCAGTGCCTCACCACCCTCTGAGTGAAAAATTCCTCCTAATATCCAACCTAAACCTCCCCTCTCTTAGTTTAAAACCATTCCCCCTTGTCCTGTCACTATCAGCCCCTGTAAACAGTCGCTTCCCCTCCTGTTTAAAGGCTCCCTTCAAGAACTAGAAGGCTGCAATGAGGTCTCCCCGGAGCCTTCTCTTCTCCAAGCTAAACAAGCCCAGTTCCCTCAGCCTTTCTTCACAGGAGAGGTGTTCCAGCCCTCTGATCATCTTTGTGGCCCTCCTCTAGACCCATTCCAAGAGCTCCACATCTTCCTTGTGCTGGGGGCCTGGGCTAAGTTCGGGAGGGGGCAGCCATCAGAAATGACCCTGCTGTAGCTCCACAAGGGAAGATGCAAAGCACCGCTTTGCCTCAACAGACTGGTCAGGAATTTGCCTTAGCATTTCTCTCCTGGCAAACACTGGTGGTAATTACAGTTACCATGTGCTAGTAAATAGCAACTACCCTCAGAAATACAAAGCCTTTTTTATATCAAGCCTCTGAAGGGAGGAAGCTCCCCTGATCTGCAGTATTTGAATTCAGACATTTCTCCTCCCTGCATAATTTGCTACACATTTCTAATTTAAGTGTCACATATGAATGTCCACTTTTATATAGTGACCATAACACTTTGTAATCATCAGAGATTGATTTATCCCCCTCTTTTTAATAAGTGCTTTATACTTGACATCCTCGTACAGGTTGGTGGCAAATGACTGCATATACGTTACCATAAATTTTGAGACAGGGCGAAGAAGTGTAAGCAACAATTCTGTGGTGCTCTAAATACTCACTTGTACCTGCTTTGAATGTTGCAAAAGAGTGGAACAAGTCATTTCAATCCAGGGAAAGATTTATGAGAACTGGGAGGTCTGTAAGTACTTCAGCATGTTTTTTCTCAGTTCTGCTCTGATGCCCAAGTAATGTCCAGGCGCATGTGTTTTCATCAGCACAAATAACAATGGTAGGCCTCTCTCCAATGAGCAGCATGGTGAGATGTTAGAGATGTCCCATGATGGAGCAGACCATGCAGGAGGCCCCCAGAGCAATGCCATTACCCTGGAGGGTACTGAGCTGTACCGAGCAGCCCCAGTACAGCAACGTTGTGAACTGGCTCTGTTGCTTCTCCTTCCTGCCCCATGCAGGGATAAGATGTATCCAGGGCTACACTGGCCTAAGCTACTCCAATGATTTTATTTTAGTTTTCTTGAGGGTTGAGTTCAGCCTCCTCCAAACTGTGTGATACTCACAGTGTTTGGTATGCTGAGACAGGTGGAAATACTCAACCCTTATTTTCTTTTTTTTAAGTGAAAAATGGGAGAAGGGAAGATTTTATTTTTAACATTCTGTCAAATCTAAATGCATATAGGAACACAACAGCTTTCCAGAAGAAAGTTTTCTTGAGAAAATTGCTCAGGTCTGGAAGGCCTGGACATGGGGAGGGAGACCCTCATGACTCAGCATCAAGGTACTCGCCTGGGATGAGGCAAGACCAAGTGCCTAACCACAGTTTATTCCCCACATCCTGGGTGAGTAACCCAGTCACCAAACTGTTAAGTCTTCTGGTATAGCTTCCATCTCCCAGTCCAAACTTTTAAATACCCTGATTTCCTTCTGCTTTGGATAGGGAAGCTTTCTGACACCAGCAGTGTTCCCACCCACCTCTGTTGATGAGTTGCCCACTGATCATCAAGAAGTCATATGACTGAACTGGCCGTTAAATTATATATTTTAAAAAAAAACCTTCACAGGACTGTATTAAAAGAACTTCACTGCCCTTTACAGTCTAGAGGCATTTAAGAGACTGAGGAAGGGCAGAAGAGGACAGAATAGGACATGAAGGAGAAAAGAAACTCCTCTCTTTGCTAAAATCCTGTATCTGAACAGAGCAGGGAAAATGTAGGAATAGCTTGGTGGGAAAAAGTGCCAAAGCAGTTCAAACATTTCACACTTTCTCAGATTGGGTAGCCCTACTTGGCTAACACTTTCACAAGGTGTTAACCAGTTAGAAGGATGAGCATTCTTAACCTCTGAAATGAGAAATGTTCCAGAACAAATTTCTTTCACCTTCTTTCATACGGTTCCATAGCTTGCTAATCAGACCTTATACAACCTTGCAGGGTGGAAGCAATGCATACAGCCCATTACTGGCTCTTGTTTCAGCCACAGGCTGATTGATATGAGGAGATAATGAGGGCAGGCTTTCCAGTTCTGTCTTTTGAGAAACACCGGCTGAAGGAACTATTGAAGCCTGCATGCTAAAAATCGTACAAGACAGCTTTTCAACAGTGATTAGAGTCATGAGAAAGAGGTAACATGAAATGTCAAGACTATAAACACAAAGTCAGAGTGCCCTCTCTCATTTTTTCAAGCCCTTATCTCCTCAAATAGCAAGCCCCGAAAAGTCATATAAGTCAGAAAGCAAATGTAACTAAAGACACTACAAAGTGATGGGATACTTGAAAAAATGTTACAAAGGGTAAATAGTAGTTTATAGGCGTATTCAAACATTCGTGTTCTTCTTCTGCTGTTGCTTCTGAAATCCTCCTCTGCGAAAGCAAGAGCTCCCCCCAAAAGTAGAAAATTTTAAAAACCCTTTTTCCTGGAATGTAACTGCTTATGCATTTGAGCTAGTGGAATATGCTTTAATTATCCAGTCCTGGAATGTAACTGCTTATGCATTTGAGATAGTGCAATATGCTTTAATTATCCAATCTCTCCCACAAACTAAGTGCTCAAAATGACAGACAGATTAGGAAACTAGTGAGAAGCCAGCCAGGTGAATTTCAGCATTTTTCTTTCCATGTGACAGGATGGAATACACTAGAACTATCTCTAAATGCATTTGGGTTTCAATATAGAAAAATCAGAGTTCATTAAAGGATTTTTAAACATGCTAGTGTCATCTTGTGATAGTCTATAAAAAGATATTTTACAGAGGTTCTCAGACTAGCAGGTTTCAATATAGAAAAATCAGAGTTCATTAAAGGATTTTTAAACATGCTAGTGTCATCTTGTGATAGCCTTATAAAAAGATATTTTACAGAGGTTCTTAGACTAGCACTATGAGGCAGCAAACAGCCATCACATTAGGATCCTTGTCTTGAACAAGGACACTTCACCTGCTTCTGAGTTTAATTCTACTTCTTTCCTCCATAACAGCATGGATGAAAACTTGAATTAGTTTATTCCGATCTTGATATAAGATATCCATAAATTCTAGTGATGGATATATGTGTGTGTATACGTATTAGTACATACATATAACTGAATAAAAAATATGTATATATGTACAGACAAATGTACAATCCCATCTGTGTATATAAATATTTGTGTTTTTGTCTTGAATTGAGGTGGAGTGCAAACTGAATAAGTTGACAAGTCAAGGCGTTGCACAGTTGCACGCATTTTACTTTCTGTTGCTAGGACACCACGGCCACAGCTGGGACCTGTTCCCATTCATGCTAATGGACCCGCCACTTACAGGTCTGCGCGATGTACGACCAAGCCCCGAGAACTCACCTTCATGCTATCAGTCTGGGCTCCAGACCTGTCTGCTCAACCCCTGCATAACCAGTGTGATGGACTGTGGCAGATGTTATGCAATGGCTGTTGCTTTGCTTGTCTCTGAAAGAAACTACAAAAAAATCATGCTAAGAGGAAACACTTTATGATTATAAATGGTTCAGTGACTGCCATGCTTTTTTATACCTTGAAAACATGGCAATTGTGCTCTCCAGGCAGTATACAGCTAGTAATACAGTAATGGGATCATTCAGGAAAGTATTAAGTATTTCTAAAGTTTTTGGACAATATAAAAAACCCCAAAAATCTGTCACTGAAAGATAACTTTCTACTTGAGCTTAGTTCAGCAAGTTTCTGTAAGCAGCTTATGACCAATACGAAAGCCACTAATAACATTATGTCTTCACAGTGAGCATCAGAGTCCAGTGAATATAACACTGTATAACTTGAGTGGGTTGTGGCCTAATTCAGGTTGTGTTTTGACCTAATCCATGAAGTGCATGGTACACGGCAATTGTCAAATTTTACAGTACTAGGCTCCCTGTGAAATGAGCTGTGTACTAGCACTGTACAGCTCTGGTGCTTCTTACTGGGAGCAAGGCCAGATTTTTTGCTTTAATTGAACCTGTAGTGTCCATTCAGACCCTCTGTGTCAATGCTAAACTATTTTGAGCAATGTCACTAGTTGGATGAGGCTTCGTTTTATTGCCTAGACCACATCTGGGTCTGTGGAGCAATGCTTTACATTATGAGGTAGAGGTTTAGCGTATAAAGTCTGGTTACACAGATACAACTTCCACGAAACTGTTATATCTGGACCTTTTTTCTTTCTTTGTTAATTTTATTTTTTCTATTCTTTGGACTGCTCAGAACTCTACAGTTACTGACAAAAGGGTTTAGGAAAATCATGGCTGCCAGACTGAACTATTTGTCATTGTGCCATGATAGTAAGCATTGCAGTCAGTCATTCCACCACCACCACAGTCAGCCCTAGGGACCACATTTGTCAAGATCCAAAAATGAACACCTTAACAGTGAGTAGCGACAAGATTAATTTTTATAAACAGGTGTATAAACTACTTCCTTCGGTCTGCAAAGATGCAAAGGTGAGCCTCTCATTCCAGCACCAAGCAGCTGAGATGAGACAATACAGCACCTACTTTATTTCATATATTTCTTTCTTGTCTCTGTGTGGCGGGTCCCCTTGCACTGATACTTGCAGTGCCTAAACAGACATGATCACTATTTTATAGAAATTGTCTAGAAACTCTACACCTTGTACATGCATTTAAAGGGGAGTTGCTAAGACTCAGGACACAGCACCAGTTGTGATTGGTTTAGTTTTCATAAATGCTAAGATCCTTATTTCCAGAGTTTTCTG
Source organism: Pterocles gutturalis (assembly GCF_000699245.1). NCBI lineage: Eukaryota > Metazoa > Chordata > Aves > Pterocliformes > Pteroclidae > Pterocles > Pterocles gutturalis. The sequence goes on along the minus strand of NW_010105134.1, from coordinate 6,722 downwards.
CCTCAGTAACTATTCCCGCTCCAAATGAAAGACCGACATCAATTATCCAAATGTCCATCCTCCATTCACTCAACAAAATCTTGTGCTGCAGATGGTGCAAATGGCCTGGCATATGCAAAATCCAGTATATTTGTCTCTGAATGACTGCCAAAGGCAGCAGAGTTCATGCGTAAGGTAGACTGGCAGACCTCTCTGGAGGAGTTTGCCCATTTATAGCACGTCTGACCTCAGACAGGGCTATCAACTCCCCACTTCCATGGGAGCTGTGCATGCGAGTGTTTGCACCTCATTGCCTCAACAACTTTGAGAGTCAAGGCCAGGAAGACTGCCCGAAAATAAGTTTCCAGATGGAGATTCAGGAACAGAGCCTGATATAAGTACTAGCCTGATGCAGTATTAATTTTCTCAAAGTGCTTTGGTACAATTTTCCTGAACAAAATAATGTTCAGAAATTGCTATCAAGTTAACATCACAATTACCATTTCATTACCATTTGTCAGTAACTTACTTCTTCAAATGTTTAGATCTTTTTAGTGCAAGTAACTAACGATTTTCTGTGAGACACTGTGGTTACAAATGACAGTGATTGGCTACATCGAAGCCTGGTGGAAGTTCCATGCTGCTGGTCACCTTTAGGAAAATAAAGAAGTTAAATTAAAAATGTGAGATATTCCTGAGAACTTCCACCTTACCTATATTCCTTTGCAAGGCTCAGTACTGCAAATTCTATTTTTCTTCAGATATGCACATATTTTCCTGAATGCAGACAGAGGTGAAGCATTCTGCACAGCTCATAAGACCTATTAAAAACAAGGATCTTTCAAGAAGAAATGAGGATTCATATAATTGCACCCTTCTCCTTTTTGGTATATCTTCCCCACCATCAACTTCACAGAGAGAAACTGCGAGACCAGTACTATGGGTGAGAATTTTGTTCTTGGCTTCAGTGGCTGAGTCTCAGCCACTTCTGTCTGAATATCTCATGATATTTAGGAATAGTCAGTACAGAGCAAGTGCAGACACCACAATGGAAAGGGAAAAAATATAGCAAAAACTTAACAATGAATTTCTTCCTTTTCACATACATGTGTCCCTACAGCTCATGTTTATTTCTCAGCAATGTGAAAAAAACAACTTAAAATAAAATTTTGCAACACGTACAACCATAAGATTCAGCCATATGTACAAAAGACCCAAAGAGAAGAAAAACACATGGGAACAAAACTTAAGTTTTTAGGGCGATGAGTTAAAAAAATAATATGAAAAAGAACAGAACAATAAATATGCACTTGGGAAACAAATGGATGCAAAGAAGAAAGTAGACATAGTGAGAATCTGGTCTGCAACTCCCTTCTCCATTGTGGTTTTGTAGAGAGGAGCCAATGCTCTGAACTAATAATTCTTTAAAGTAAAACAGGCATTTGTTTTTAATACATATGTTGATTACAAAATGTATATGTTGGCTCACCTATGGACCCTTCGCAGCTGCATTGTTAAGGCTCAGGGAAAACCCAGAAGAATGAGAAAAAGGATGTGTTGCTGTTGCCAGCACTACTTTTTACTTATTTTGTAATACTGGAAAGCTCATTTCAAATCCATATTTCAGCATTTGTGTAGGACTGACACCAAAATAAACTTTCATAATATGTTTGTGGAAAGCTTCCAACTACCAAAATGTAAATATATCTTAAAAACAATATCCCCCCTACCACAAAAGATGCTAAAGAATAGCCCACATAAATCTCTTGAAAATTATTATTTTGAGGAGCATGGCTACACAAAGCATGTGCTTGCTCTATGGAAAGCCATGGATTTGCCATGATAAGTGAACATGTACTGGCACAATGTTTTTATCATTTTAGAACAGCAAGAACAACTCCTCCTTTTTAGTTAAATTTAAAAAGAAAAAGGTTTTAGCAATTTGGTATGATAGCACCATCCCCATTTTGTTTTCTGTTCTGCTAAATTAAACCTCCACATTCATCAGAGTTCTGTGGGCCGAGTTCCTGGTTACATTTCAGAGTTATATTTCTGATTAGCATGCTCTGAGCAGAAACAATAGGTTCTCCAATTAAAAAAAAAAAAAAAGGTATATTTGAAGAGGGAGTCAAAGACAGAATGGTCACAGTATGGGCAACATAATGTATTTAACAGTTATAATACTTAGCATAAACAACATTGTTGATTGATAACAAATAGACTCCACTTTAATTGATATAACAGATAAAACCACTCTTCTGTCAAATTAAACTTTGGAAAATTAGTCCATCAGCCCTTTTAAAATACAGCCTGTGAAGATTAAATTTCATGTTCCAGATGGCCCAAAAATAACCACTAAAAGCTTCCAGCTATGCCTGAATTAACAAGCCACTATATATGATCCACAAATTTGACATATTATGAATTAAGCTTATAATGATGGGGAAGGAGAAAGAGGAGGAAATGAAGAGAAAATGGGGAATATTCCTTTAGGTTTAGATACTTAGTTTAGGCATCCAAAATATAAGGTTAATTCCCTTGAGCTTCTTTTATTATCAGGAAAACAGGAATCAGTCCTACCACTTCCTGGCAGAACTGTTTTCTGCAGGAATCCATACTATGTTCCCTCCAGAATCCCACCTGATCTAGCAGCTTAATCTAATACCTTCAAGATGAACAGGACAAATAATCACCTAAGACTCACAAGGACTGTCACTAACAATGATCATTTCAGATCATTAAATATGTTACTGGATATGCATATTAAGGGCATTTAGGCAAATAGGTTTGTTATGGCATCCCATTATTCTGCTTTGCATTACTTCAGAAGGGGACACTGAATCCCCCCCATATTTTTTTTTTCTTTTCTGCTGAATAACTGAAAACCTCTGATGAAAGTATCATTATCTAAAGGGGGCTTACAGGAGAGATGGAGAAACACTCTTTATCAGGGAGTGTAGTGAGAGGACAAGGGGTAACAGTCATAAGCTGAAAGAGGGCAGATTTAGACTAGACATTAGGAAGGAATTTTTCACTGTGAGGGTGGTGAGACACTGGAACAGGTTGCCCAGAGAAGCTGTGGATGCCCCATCCCTGGAGGTGTTCAAGGCCAGGCTGGATGAGGCTTTGAGCAACCTGGTCTAGTGGAGGGTGTCCCTGCCCATGGCAGGGGGGTTGGAACTAGACAATCTTTGAGATCCTTTCCAACCCAAACCATTCTATGATTCTATGATTATTACAGGAGTTTTTAGAAACCTGGCTAGTGGAAGGAGACTGGAAGAGTTTATTGCAAGCAGCTTGCACAATTTTTCCATTCCAGTTAATGAACTAAAGCTGTTAATTGTTGACCTTGTTAGCTCAGTTGCCACAGAACTACCATCCAGATTTAAGAGGAGAGATAGAAGTCAGGTCTTTGTATTTTAGAAGACTACAAAGAAAAAAAGGAGAAGCATAACAGATTTAACAATTTAGTATGCCCTACTGTTTAGATTATGAATACACCCAACAGAATAGAAAGATAAGTACACAGATGAAATAGGACATATGGGGTTTCTACAATCATGGTATGAAGTGATCAGCAGAGACAAAGAATCACTGATTAATGCCTAGATACTGAACACAAGCTTTATCCTGAGCTACATCCCTGATACATTTCTTGTGTAAACCTGCACCTGATGGCAGCCAGCATGTAGTAGTTCAAAAGCCAGATCTCAGAGATCTGACTTTGACTGGACCAAGGCTTCTTTATTTGCACAGATAGCAATGGAACCTTCCCAAGGTCTAAGAACAAATATGGTAGTTGGTCAGGAAAACACACTCTTTGAAACTTAAAAAACCAACACAACTTCTCCCTAGAAGAGAATAAAATGAGGAAAAACAGTCAGAAAATGATCAAAAGGGAGACATACTACATTTTGCAGATTTTGAATAGTAATTTGGATATCATTTAAAAGTAATGTTCTTATATTTTGATGAAAGCTTGGGTAAAGAACTGTCATGAAAGAAATATTTAAAACAGTCATGTTGAGGAGAGGGTGAAAAGAAAGAGAAATAATCCCCTGAGAAACTGTGGAGGAAAGGAAAGTGGTCTTAAAAATAAAAATAGAGTCCCCTTCCAATACACATCAAAAGGAAAAGACGACTAGGGAAGACATTAGTTGTAAACAACTCCTAGCAGGGAGCCAGGGGTTCACAAAGATTCATCTTTCTACAGGCAGAAGATAAGAAACAAGCTGAGAAACTCAAGCATAGTAAAACTGCTAGATTAGAAAAGTATTTATTCATGTCTGCTCTGAAGGAAAAAAGGGATGAAATAGCAATGAAGACAAAGCATCAAACCACAAATATTTCTGAATATATAAAGCCTGCAACATAACATCCATTTCTCATCATGAAGTCCAGATTAATTTAGTAAGAATACAAAAGCTTTGTCACATAAACTGATAGACATTTCACGGTATATCACAAAGAGAAACAGAATTTGATCTGTTCACATCATCATGCTTTTTGTTTGGACTTGCTGGGGAGTCAAACCAGCATGTTTTAACAGCACTGGATACTTAAACACTTCCATGTGGGAGATCATAGTGTAGACTAAGATGACAAAAACATTTGAGTGGACTGGGGGGCAAAGTTAAGTGAATAGGCAACTCAGAGCTGACAAAGGTGAATAACACTGTGCCTGTAGGATTAGCTCTTCATAGCAACTATTGAACATGGATGACGAGCAAAGGAAAGAGCAAAATGGGAAAATTTGCCTATGAGTCACATTCATTTTTTTTGTTTAACAAAAAATAAAAAAACCTCTCCCTGTTCATGAATACCCTGTGAAACACTACCATGCTGCCAAGCTCCTCTCATTAACACTAAGAATTATGAGACTTTCAAACCAAGGAAGAATATGAAAATAATGGACAAAGTCAAAACATCCCTTTTTTAAGGTTGGAGATTTTTTTGGGGATGCTCTTAAATGTTATTCGGGAGAAGGTGGAAATTAAAGAACAAAAAGGTTCCAAAAAGTTGCTGGAATTAACACAGACACTTTTCTCTCTTTACTTGTGCACAGCATTCAGGGAAAATAAACTCCCTCTCACCACACTACTAAGCAAGGTGATACATACCAGGGTCCTATTTCTCATGCTGTGAACATTAAATTAGACAGCAAACAGATAATCAGTAGTCAAATGGATTGTGCTGTGTTTTGAAAAGCCTTTATGCTATAGTCAGGAAAATCACATTTTAAGGAAAGCAGCCACAAAGGTACTCATAAAAGTGTAAATAGAGGAGAACAGTATGCCAAAAACAGACTTAAAGCCCCCAAACTATTTATCCTAAGAGCAAGAGAAGGTTTCCTTTGTGAGATGTTACAGAATTTTCCTGTGACAGCCAGTCCTTTTTTCCTTTCAGAAGTGCAAGAATGACACCATGAAAAGATCAGCAGTGGAATTTAAAAGCAAGAGAAGAGAATACTCCTTCCAGCTATTCACACTCATAATCTGAAATTTATGACCTGAGAAGACAGCATTGAAATTAGCTATCCATTCTCTAAATTGAGTTCAGGGTTCTAGGATCCATGTAACAACTTTTTGCTTTTTAATATTAAAATAGAGGCAACCAAAAATCATATATGAAGATATCACATTAGCAAAAAGTTTTGGGATTCTTTCTTCCTTGAGTTATAAGGATTAGTCTTTGGCAAAAACAACACTAGTTGTGAGGAGAAGTTTCTTCTTTTTTCCTGGAAAACCTTCGGAAATTCTTTTATTTTAAGTTTCTTCTTTTTTCCTGGAAAACCTTCTGAAATTCTTTTATTTTTTTTTTACTGTGGCGTCACATTCCCACACTCTACAATAAAAAACAAACAAACAAACAAACAAACCAAACCCAAACAAAAAAAAAAAAAACAAAAAAAAAAAGAAAAAGCAAACAAGAAAGATAAAATTTAAGGGTATTGAACTAATGCATTTCACAGCTGAAAACTACCACGCACATGCTTCTATCAGTCAAGGCTGTTGAATCCAGACAGTTTTGAAATAAGAAATTAATTTGGTCTGATGACAAAAACATGAAGCAATCTATTAGTTCTATACAGCCTATTAGTCCTAAATTTTAAATGAATTTTCAGTTGCGATGTAAAAACTATAAGCAATATTCCATTGATACCACAACTGCTAAACATAATTTAGGAAATCAGAAGTTTACATTTAGTTTTACATACTGTTTGTATATCCATAATGAGTATAAGTAGTACTTCTAATGCCTTTTTTCTTAAACATGCAATGGAAGGCAGGGGAAATATGCGACTGGGGCCAGTTTCAACAAAATAACTTAATGAAGAATCCATAGCTATGATCTGAACTTAGTCTGAAGGCAAGAGAGATCGTAGGCTACCAAAGCATGGAAGAGAAAAAAGTGTAAGTAAAGAAAGAAGACAGAAATAAAAGGGGCAAGCTGAAACTTTAGTAACAGTTTTGAAGTAAGAAGCAAGATCAAAGACTCAGAAAAAGGCAGGAATATGACAAAATAAAAAACCTGAGAGAAAAAACAGAGAGGAGGAAATGGCAGCTCAGCAAAACTGTGGATTGTTCCATCCCAAGATGCTGTGGAGTTTCAGTCTTCTGTGTCTGACTAGAAGCTGTTTGGCCAGCACAGACTCATTGTGGCAAAACACCAGAGACAGTGAACATAGAATCTCCACCCAGTAGTGTCTTACTCCCAGATCATTACTCTGTGTGTCAATTGCT
>NW_010105133.1:0-755 GCF_000699245.1 Pterocles gutturalis | reverse complement strand
TGGACACGGCTCTGAGCAACCTGATCCAGCTGGAGACGTCCCTGCTCACTGCAGGGGAATTGCACTAAATGACCGTTAAAGGTCCCTTCCAACCCAAACCATTCTATGATTCTATGATTTAAAAAACATGCAGACATGGTGCTTAGACACGGTTTACTGGGGGACTGGGTAGCATTAGGCTAACAGCTGGACTCAATGATCTTAAGGGTCTTTTCCAACATAAATGATTCTGATAACTTTTCACACTTTGCATTCAAGTGATCAACTTCAGCTTCATTCCTCTGTGCCAGTCAGAATCCCACGGCACACACCACTCCATCTCCCAGAGTGGTTCCGTGTCCTGAAATCTAATGGGACCCCCAACATGTTCCAACCTAACACCATCTTCATTTGGTCCATCCTTCATCATTCCTGAATGTGGCCTTTTCACAATATGATTACAGCCTTATGCCCAAGCTGCAGAAGGTCAGCTGTACCACAGCAACAACACATTTTTTTGCTCATTTCTGGTATAGAAATATTTGTCACTTCCAATGAGGGCAAGATGGTAACTGGGATCTTCCACAAATTTCTTCTTGTTCTTTTCCGAAGGGGAAAAACTGATTAAATAAAAAAAAAAAAAAGCCATTATTTCCTCAATGTATTTCTACTTATAAGTGAATCAGAGGAAGTTTAGAAGTAGCAGAAGTCTGTCAAGAATTTTTATAATGCACATGTATTAGTTTGCGTAGCAGCAAATTGTATGTGTTCTCTCC
>NW_010105132.1:60614-80882 GCF_000699245.1 Pterocles gutturalis | reverse complement strand
CTTTGTGTGTTGTGATTGCGGGAGATGGGGCGATGGTTGTCTCCCTGAATAACAAAACGCGGCGAGGACAGTTCTATAAAGCCTGGTATCGCCCTGACATCAAGCGCGCACCCGGCAGGGGCCGGGGCCATTACGGACCCGATCGGTCTGGGCTGTTCCTATAGCCTACTCTTTGCAAATGTAAATAAAACCAATGCACCTCGTGAGTGCTGGCCATCGCCTTCCTTGGGGGGATCGTTGAGGGGGTCAAACGGCCCCAGCCGCATCCCTCTGTCCTGCTGCGGGAGCCCCGATGGCCTCCGATGCTCTGGAGGAGCTCGCTGGGTAAATGCAGCACAGCAGCATGGCAACGTGCTGCCGACATCGCCCCCAAAAAAGACCAAGGATTCAGATATTTGCAGACAGTGCCCAAAGAAAAGGCCAAGGATTCATACATTTTGCATTTCTTTTGGCAGTCCTAAGCAGTCAGCTGTTGTGTCAGGCATACATCTTCTCCAGAGGTACGGACTCTACAGTGGAATTAAACGCAGCAAAGACTTACAGTATTTTTTTAAAATATTCCACTTGGAACTGAGGAGATTTTTAGGAGTTAAAAAGCTCCTCATCTTACAGATTGCATTTAGGAGTTAAATGCAATCTGTAATTCTGTTAGCAAAGTGCTTAATCTCTGCTGGGCTCTGAGGTAGCACCTTCTTTGAGTAAATGGGATAAAAAAAGAGGTGAGTTGCCACGTGGACTCTCCTCTTGTTTTTCCCCCAAAGACACACTGAGACCTGTTAAAGTCAGTTTAGTTTACATCAGTAGGTTTAGATCACACCCAGGGGCTTATTTGCTTCAATATAAAAATCATCCTGCCTGAATGGAGGACATTTCTAAAATAATTGCAACTAAAATGATGTGGGTGTTTTTTAATGTGCTTTTTAAGGTTTTCTCAAAATGTTCTCCAGGTTTAAAATGAGCAACACTACTCAGGTTGAAATTTAGGTCACTTATATGGCAAATAAAGATTAATCAAAACCATTACAGAATGTGGTAATATACTTACGCACCAGGTAATTCTGGAAGATGAAATATCTTTATTGGCAAATTTGAATCTTGCCTCAGACTAACTTGAAACAGCATTCTTTTCATGAAAAGAAGGTCAAAACTGGTAAGGCCAAACATTTAAAATATTAAAACACATTTTTAAGACCTGGCCCTTCAGCTAGTCATATAGGTAGATGGTGCACCCTTACTAGTTTCCTGAAAGTTAAAAAACCTCTGTGTGAATCAGCTGTGGGAACCCAGACCGCAGGGTTTTGCCTTAGTCTGCTTCTTTACATGTTTTCAGACGTTAGGCTTCAGTCCTCCTGCTGCTCTGAATGGCTGGAGAGTTTTGACTTGATACAGGAGGAAACTGATGTAGGGCTTGTTGCACAATGAGCAACTTCAGTTGTTTTTTCAAGTGTGATTTTTTTGCAGTATTGTGTATCCAAGCGAGGTGTTTATACATGCACACAAAATATTCCACTGGATTGCAAGAGCTTCACATTTCTTTGGAACTTGCTGCACGTTAATTTGTACTATGTGACCAAACCTGATCCCACAAACACTCCCAAGTTTAAGCATAGGAGTCGGCCAGTACACTTCAGTGGGACTCACTAAGTAAGTTAAGTATCGATTATCTATGAATGGCAGGAACAAAGAAGAATTTCGCTGGAAATGGGTGTGGGAGTTACCAGTTTTGCTACACCCATGAATCACATGACTCTCTTAAAAATCATGACTATTAAAAAATTATTCTTTTTATTGTTTTCTGCTTTTAGCATTTTGAAAGGCCTTATATTGAAGAGTTACAAACAAACTTCAGGGCCCACAAACTTTTAAAAATATTCAGCTTTAGCTTTTGCTCTTACCAATGTCTCCTAAAAGACTTGCAGAGTCAGGTTTTGCAATATTTCTTGTTCTCATGACATTCCAAAACCCATTACTTTTCATCCCCCTTTCATTTTTTACCCCTTTTTAAGGATTGTACTTTTTCAGGTGAAATATACTGACCTTCTAGATCACAAGGGGCGTTCCACTGGAGCCAGCACCCTGGATGACTGCAAACATGGTTTAACAGAAAACATTGAAGCTGTATGGTTTTTCTCCACTGAGATAAGGTACCTTTGTGGAAAACATAAGAAAATAAAAAGGACTTTCAGGAAAAAATAAGAGGCTCAGAATATCTTGAATTTTTTCTGCTTTTTTCCTTTTTTCCTCAAAACACATCATACAATATCATATTACATGACCAAAATGAAAATATCCAATTTATTTTCACAGATTGGCCACAATGACCTCTGTGATTTATGCATATGGCGCTGGAAATGTTTGATACGAGGCAAGGGCCAACTTGTAAAAATAAATCTTTTATTTTCTTCTCCCTCTGTTTTGCCTTGTGTTGAGTACATTTGCTGCCTTTCTGGAGAAGCTTCAGCAATCCATGTATTATATATGAAGTAAAAACTTCTACCACAAATGCACAGGAAAGACTGACAGCCCTGTGTTTACTGTTCTGCACTATATGTTACTACACAGTCTTGCAATATTAAACCTAGCCCCAAACTAGACTTTGGAACCAGGCAGCATGCCCAAAATAGTGATAATCTCCTCCATAACAACAGAAGAAAATAAAATAACATTGCCTAAAGCTGAGAAGTTTAGTTTCAGTCCCCAAACTCCTAATGTACTTACATGTATAAGTTCATGTACAGTTACATTATGTACATTTACATTATGTAAAAATCCATACTGAAAGTCTTGCAAACTGGTTCAAGTCCTGCTCTTCCGCATAGTGCACATGAGAAAACCGTCGCTGTCAGAGAGAAGGAAAACAGAGCTGCTCAGGCAACGGGAAGCCTTCACCTAAATTTAAAGTCTTTCCAGTTATGTGGATGTTTGTCTCAAACAACTGGCCTGAGCAGCAAAATACCCAGTCTGTACCTGGCAGCAGGAGATCAGCCAACTTTCATTCTTCTGCACAGGGACTCTCTCATTTTAGATTCATGTTTAGGCAGCTATTAAATCTGGCCCATCGTGTGGTTAAAGCACAAATGGGATTTAGGGCATCTGGGCTCAGTCCCAGCTCTGCCACAGACTTCCTGCGTGATCTTGGGCAAGGCTTCTCACAGGGCTCACAAAATTTGGCAGTTTTTTGTTTAGCAGGGGGTTTTTTTTGGTTTAAGCCCCTGCTCTAGCAGTCAAGTCATTACATGAAATTCTCCATTCGCTGGCATGAATAGATAAATAAAGTAAATACACAGTGTTGTAGCTTTTAAGGAGATAAGCCTGAAACCACAATCAGAGTGTAACCTAATGGCTCAAAGTTAGAGAACAAATTTTAGAAGTTCTTTTTAAAACCGGTGTCTGGGCCACACGTTGTAATAGAAAATTCTAGTGTCTTCATTTCTGCACAACAATTTCTGTTTGTCAAATCAGGATCATTTAGCTTCTCTGCTTACAAAACTGTTCATAAATTTTGCGATATTCAGATGAGACAGAATAGAAAATAAACAGGATCTCTTATGAGAAAGCTTTCTATCAGTGCTTTGCAGCATGTTTTTGAATTTCCCCTTTGCACAAATTACTTCTTTCAGCATTATTTCAGCAACGAGCAAAAGAAAATCCCATCGTGTCAGATGATTCTCCTGTTTGTGCCCCTGCAGAAGCACACGCAGCGGCGTGTTTACAGGAAACGCCTGCTGCAGAGGCACTCTGCTAGTTAGGCTCAGATTTGACTGCCCTGCTCACATGATTAGATTTACTAAATGAAGACACAGATGAGACGGTGATGAGAAAGCTGCAAGCAATCAGGTTCTTGCAACATCAGATAATCCATGAAGCGATGTTGTGCAGTAACCATGCAGAAGCTCCCCGCACCCTCCCCCCCAAGAATGTGCCTGGCTGTTGCATTAGTAACTATCTCCTCAGCCCAGATTCAGTTACCAGGCTCCCTCTCATCAACAGCAGCTCTTTCTTTTTTTTTTCCCCTTCTTCTTCTTTCCCCTCCTCTTTGCATTCTAGACCAAAGTACTGCATTCTTTAAAAATGCATTCGTAGGTATTTTTATGCTCTGCTAAAACGTGAAGGTTTAGTTACTTTCTAAGCAGCATGTTTAACACAGAACAGTTTATTCTTATAATGAGAAAGAAATTGCAGGGTTTTTCTTTCACTGTTTTATACATCCTGTCTGTATAAACTCATAGATTTCAAATCCTGCGAGGCACGTTGACAGTACAGCTATTGCAGATTTTCTATTTGACCTTGATTTTGTTTTGTTTTCGCTGCGTATGAACTTTAACAGACTTAAAGCATGACCTGTCTCTTCTTTTTACTTATCACAGTACATGCAGGGTAGGAAAAGACATGTAAACAGAAGCTTGTTCAATAGCATGCACATTTCTTAAAGAAAACACATCACTTTCTCAGAGCTCATTTTGCCCAACCTACAGTTTTGTTCCTGTACTTTGTTCTGCAAATGGATCCTTTTCGAAATGACGGCACACCGCGATGTGGATGTTCTCTTTTCTTATAACTGGTGGGGTGAAAGGTCTGGGGGATCTTGCTGTTATTTATTCAAGCACACGATAGTTGTTTGATAGGGGAGGCAACAATAGCAGTAACAGCACCGTTGTTGCTACCGGGGTGATAGAGAAGATTTACATGGAGAAGCGATATCTCTCATTAGATGTAGTTGGGAGAGAGAGGAGAGCTTTCAGGCACGCAAGCCCTTCCTCAGGGCTGAAAACTGAAACAAACTTCAAGCACATGTGTGTTTGTGCTGTGCAGCAAACAAATACACCGGTGAAATATAAATGATGTAAAAAAGGCTGCTTGAGAAGATAAACAAACTGAAGATAGTGAAGTCATACCCTCTGCCCAGAACGGCTCGGTTATCAGCACCAGAGGCCCTAAACTTTTGTTGTAACTTTCCCAGTTGTCCTTCCCAGTGTGACGTGGCCCTTACTCTGAATATCAAGAGTCGGATCTAGGGGCTGGCTGTTAATCCTCTCCCTTCCTTGATTAGTTTGAGCTTCCAGTCTTCTCACTCTCCGTTTATAAACTACTTCTTTCCACTGCTTGGATATGACAAAATAAAAGCATATTCACCCATGCTAATTAGCACCTGACACCATTCTTCCATTAAAAAAAAAAAAAAGTTCATTTTAAAAGCCCAGCCCTGAGCTGACTGCTCACACATGCAGAGGTAGGCGCACACTGAACTGGTTCTGAAGGTGAAGCCTAAATGCATTGCTTTGGTATGTTGACATGATTCTGGATTTGTTAATACAGCTTTCCTCACTTGGTGAGCTCCGTTCATGCTTGTTACAAAATAAGTTGATCTACACCAAAAATCCAAGATCTTACAGACTTGTGAGCTCTGTAAAATGAGTTTTACAGCCACGTTTCGGTCCTGACACTTCTGCTGTGCTGTAGGTGTAATTCAAATGTCACCTTTTTCTCCACTTCTCCTTTTGGGGGTCATTTTCCATTTTGCCTTCCATTTAAAAAAAAAAAAGAGGCAAACTTCTTTATCTTAAACAAATTGGATCAAAATTTCAGGCACACCTATAATATTTGCAACAGGATGTATCATCAAAATAATAGAAGTAACCTGCCAGAGTTTCACAAGATGTTCCCAGACTGAAGAAGGCATGGCTAGATTAATTCCTTCACTTTCTATGGCATATTCCAAGTGCATTCAGAGACCTTAAAGGATGGCAGTTACTGCTGCTTGTGATTGTGACATGGAGGCAGATCCCTAAGAGCTGACCCACGGGTGAGGAAACAAAATTATCTGCCTGAAAATAGCAGAGGGACTGAAGACATCTATGCGTATTAATTCAGAATTAAGGAAGTATTCATTTTGTAAGGGTTGGTTTGTAGGATTACCCCAGACAGCCAGGTGTAACTCCTGGGAACAATGCGATGAGTTCAGTTAATATTTTGAGACATACTTATGAAAAAGTGTTCACCTTAGAGTATGTCCTCACGCTCAGCTACGGTGCTACTACAGCTTTTAAATCCCTGAATTGTAGGGCAGAGAGAATGGGATACAAAAAGTAATTCTGTGATTCTTTCCAAAACTTTCATGGTGTTAAAAATAATAATTGTCTCTCATAAACTGAAAGTGCTGATACATTAATAATGGATGATAGGATTCTTGCACATGTGTTTATTAATTTATAAACACTGCACAGCCTCAGAATGAAAGGTGCTCTATAAATAGAAAGCTAATATTGATCAATCCTGAAGTGGTATTACCATTCTTGGAGGGTTGCAATGTTTTTTCTTCTCCCTAATCTGATAACAGAAAGAATTCCCTGAGCTTGGCTCTTTGTTATTGTTATTTGTTTCTTCCTATTGTACCTTCATCAACACTTCCTCCTTGGATCAGAAATGCAGGGGGGAAAAAAAAAAAATCTGAGGCTTCTGAACGTTGTGAATGCCATAGAGCTGGTATGACAAAAATGTGCTTTTGAAAGGTTATAAAAGAAAAAAAAAAGGACAAGCAATTGTTGAAAATGAGGTATTAGCATGACAGTTGACAAAGGCATGGTATGTTGCCAGATCTCACTGGTTTCTAATGCTGGTTAATGAGAACAAGTATTCCTTGATCTGAGCAAGAGAGTTGCCTCACATGTCCTTACACACAGGGACTGTGCTTCCCCATTTCAAGAATTATTGTTCTGCCACCACGAGAAGATATCGTTTTACTTCAAAACACATTAGCTTCCCCCCCCCACCCCTTTCACAACTGACTGGTAACCTGATCCCTGGCCCTACATTTGTTATGTTTATTTGATTTACATTTTTCTGCTTCCCTCTTCTTGCAAAAATAACGTTCTTGCAACTGTGCGAGACAGTGCAGTCGGTGCTCTGATAAACAGGTGATGAACATTTGCCATTTCTGCTCTGGCTTAAAGGGGGAGGGGGAACAGAAAAACCCACACTTCCCAGATCTAAGCAGCTTTCAAGTAACTTTTGAAACCAAGCCCAAAGCACAGCCTCTTTGCACAGCTTCCACAGCTCCTGCCGCGCTGCCTCGCGCCAAAATTTCCCCAACAATCCCGCAAGGGCAGGTTTGTCAATCCGCTGCCAATGCTCTGGCTCAGACATGGCCAACTCTGGAGAGCCAGCCAGCGTCAGAAAAACCTGCCAAAGTATAATACATGTAAGAAAATCCTGAGCCCCTGCTTACCTAGCATGCCTTCCCTCCCAGTCCTGACCCGCTGCTGGGGTGCGCTGGGGCTGCTCCGAGGAGGGCTTCAGCTGGTGCATATCACTATCACACTATTGCCTTTAATGGAGCTACAGTAATTTCCAGCAGCTGTGACTTCGCTGCAGCATTTTAACATGCTTAAGAGGAGTTTTGATTTTAAAAGCTACTCTTCTGGGAGGCCTAATCCCGCGGTGATGGGCAGGCTGTCCTATGGACCCGGCAGCCCCCTGAAGTCTGCCCATCATCACTCACATGTGGAAAGTGAAAATTTGGCATTGGTCTTTTGCTACAGTGGAAGTATTGTGTATGGGACAGAGTAATACCTTCCCTGTGTGGTCTGTTTGTGTCAGGATATTATTCAAAGTAAATCATCAGATTTTGCTTCATTTTTTGCCATTGTTCCATTATTTCCTGTATGACTTTCTTTTTTTCCTCAAAATACATTAGCTATTACTTGTTAGGGAAGTTTTTGAGAGGACTTTTAAAAACAAAATTAACATAACTGAAATTTTTTCTATAGTTAAAAAGCCTGTTTTCAAACAAGACACAGTGAAGCCTCACAGTTACACATGCCACCGAGGACATTTTAAGCTTAAACTCCTGGCATCAAAGAGGAAGATGACTTGTTCTGTAGAAGCAAATGCAAAAACTAAACCATCAGAAGTTAAATGACAAGTAGAATTGAAATGTAAACCCCTTTCAGTTTATTCATCTGAGATGGTGTTACTGCAGATTAAATAGGAGAAAATTTTTATGTGGGACTTGTTTAATATGACAGTGTCCTTCCAAAGTTAGGGGACATTATAGTTTTATAATAATGAAGTTTCTATTAAGACAGTTTGGGAGAACACAGCTTGTCTCTGTGGTTAAGAAAGCAGGACATTCAGTATAGGCTATATATAATAACTGGAAAGTACCTGTGTATGCATACTTACAGGAAAAAAAGAAAAAAGGTTTGTCTGAAGTATAGTGCAGTAGCTAGCTATTAGTATTGCCGAGAAGCAGACCTCTCTCCCAGATCTCTTAATAACAGCTTTTAGTGCTGGCAAAATCCTTGCCCAACAGATGCAACCATAGCTTTATCAAGGACTTCTGGTGACACTATAAACCATGAGAGTGAAAAAATGCTTCCTGCTGCAGACTTCCTGCTGCTGCTGCTGCAGGAACAGCACAGACCAGTTTGTTTCAGACGTTATATCTCTATCAGGCTGCGTGGCGAATCAAAGCCTTTAGCACAGCACACAGAAGTTTAGAAAAACGTGCAAACTGGTAATGCTGTGTCCTCTGCTGTTGTATGGGTAGATTTAGAGAAATACCTTTAGCAAATGTTGAAAGGTAACAGTAAATGTGAGCATTTTATATAGTAGAAGAAAAACTCAATAATCTGTTCTGCTGGTTTTACAGCCCAAAATAGTTTTAAACAGTCGTCATCAAAGGTGGATTTTCAAGAGAAAATAGGAACTCGATGGAGTATTGCAAATGTGTGTGAAGTTGGATGTCTGCTTTGGGCATGTAATTATTTTAATTCAGGTATGTAAAACAGATAATTGTACATGGAAACAGCTAATTGGGCAAATTTTCATTTCCTTTTACCTGTACTCAGGAGAAATCAGAACTCCCTGTGAATACGTGCCCTCTGCATTTTCTACCTGCACCAACACCAACCAGATCTGAGGTTCTGTATCCTGCTATGGATCCCCATACAGAATTGCCTTTGAAGTCCTGAGACCGTATAGTTTTCAGCGCCCCTGGCCATGTCAGCCTGCTGACCGCCCCCCTCTCCTTTCATGCTGCCCCCTGGGAGCACAGCTTTGCTGCACTCTTCCTCCAGCCCAGGACTCCCTTCTGACTTTTTTGTAGGCTCGGTTTCTGTGCTGCCCCGCATTCTGGTACTTTTTAGACCTGTGCACAAAGGCAGAGAGAAGAAAGGAAATGCAGGATGTGTCTTTCTGGGTTTGTCAAGAGGATTTTTTTTTTTTTTTTTTTTTAGAGGTTGTAGTAAATTGAGAAACACGGTCAAGTGTGCATATGTACCATGAGATACAGGAATATCTCAATAGGCATTTTACTATACTCTCAGTTTCCCTACCCCTAGCAACATGCTGACAAATCAAGAACTGCTATCCTATATACAGTGCTCCAGCTGTCAGCCTTAAGCAGCGCGTCTCCTTGCCAGAGTACAGCCTTTCCTTTGTTTCAGCTTTGAAAATAAAATCACAGTTTGGAAAATAAAGGGAAAAAGGATTCTTTTCTCAGGCAGGAAAGTCACTAATCCTTTTTAAAGGTTCATAACTGCATTAACTGCTTTGAATGAGAAGCCACACGCTGAATGATAATGGGTTTCTAGTAGCAGTGTGACTCGTATTTAATATAATAATAACCAGTTACACAAAGTCAACAGACTCACTATACTCACCTACTACTTAATTTTATAAATATTTTAATTTATTTAAATTGTTCTCAGTTAGAAATATTTGTCATCTGAACAGCCTTTGTCTCTACTTGATAATTTTTCAAGGGAGGACAAAGACTTTTTGAAGATAGCTATGACAACATAAAATTTTTGAAGCTAGCTCAGAGAGGGTTGTGCACTATGGTAATATCCTAGACTTTCATGTCTTGCATCTTGGAAACAGGAATAGGTCAAAGGCAATGTGAGTTTTGTGGGGCTTTTAAAAAATGCACTGTATAGGAGTAAGTGACTTACAGAGGCACAATCTGCAAAGGTAGCACAAGTCTTACTTAAAACCCTCCACAATTAAATTAAAAGTCATAGATGGCCATAAGAACAAGAGAACTACTGCTGCGTACTGGTACAAATACTTTACGAATAGTTGTAGGCACAACCATACCCATTTTATAGATGGAGAAACTGAAGCTTGGAGAAGCACAGTATTTACCCCAAGATACTACAAGTATGAGACGCAGTCACTGAACCAAGTGTATGAAACTTTTAAAGAATACTGTACAATAGCCATATGACGTCTTCTAATGAACCAAACCCATGGATCTGTCAGTAATCAGCCAAAAGAGGAACAGAATGGGAAGATGTGATATAGTGGGATTAGCTGGGGCTACTCTATGCTGAGATATTTGCAAGTACATCCTTTTTTGTCACGAAAATGGAGGAAATAATTTTTTGTCCTTTTTTTTCTTTGTTCAAGAAGAATTCAAGGGCTGGATTTGCCCTTCATCTGGGATTTCTGCCTAAAAGGGCAATGCAGTTGGAGATGACTTTTCATACATCCCAGATTCCCGGGTCTGTGTAGTGGATGTGTGGCTCTTGTGTTGCTTTTCATTGCAGGGCTGATTCACCCATGTGCAGTAAGTTTGGTGCATCCCAAATGCACCAGGTTTATTCTACATGCCATTACACAGCACATGTGCATGTATTTCTGTCCAGGAAATCCCAGACAGAAATGTATTGGTCTGAGATTAGCTTTTCACAGCCCAGGAAGGGCTGAGTGGATTAGGGAGCCGCTGGCTGTGAGGAATATATTGACTCGTGGCTTTGGAGACAATACCTACCATCCCCAATGCAAAATCCCAAGGGGAAATATGGGAAATTTCCATTAACGAGTCAGTTTCATCCCCCCCCTTCATTGCTGTAGGTTTCTTAGGATTGAATCTATCCAGCCTCCCTTTCATCCCCCAATGTTCAGGAAGCACCAGCCAGGCTCTTGATTTCCTTGAGAAAGGCTGCACAGTGTCACAGTTTGAGCCATTACAGTCAGATGCAGAGGACCTTAATCCAAGTTTTTTAAAAAAAGAAAACAAAGGAATCCTAATTAGATGGAATATTAGAGTCTCTCACCTGATACTCTCATTGTTTGCAAGCCAAAGGTGATTAGGAAAAGTCCATGATTAAAAAAAAAAAAAAAATATCCCTGAAGCTGCTCCTTTAGTTTGCAGGAGCCACTCATTTATAACACAACAGGACAAAATAGTGCATAATATTTCCAAAGTCTAGTAGGAGGATAGTGTCTTGAACTGAAATATTTATAATATAAGAATAAAGCCAGTTTGCACATGAAATGAATCCCAATGAAATGAATAAACTCAGGTATTATTAATATATTATCATGCAAAGCAAGAAAAAATAGGAAGTGCTGCAAAAGCAGGAAATCACTAGAGAAGTTATCTGTTGCCCCAAGACTTAAGTTGGAATGAATTCCTAGAATCTGAAACACTAATTTAAAACTGCTTCATTGCAGATTTATTTTGACTATCATATCTTGTCAATAGAGAAGGGGTAAGCAACTCTAAAGCGCAGTGTTAAAAGCAGTCCTAGCAATCGAGGTCAGATGTCTCCATAAGCTGAAAAGAATTCAGATGTACTGTATTTCACTGGCTCACTTGTAGCTTCCCCTGCATCTTTTAATTTGCTGAATTATTTGAGAGAAACCAAACCACCTACACTGAATTAGCTTTATAAATCAAAGGTGACAATTCTTCAGTAACCTGTATTATTTCCCAGCGTGGCACGCTAGAAAAATGCCGACAAATACATTTATTGACCTGTTGTGTTTTGCAAGGACAGCCAATGTTATATTGATCCAGCTACCCAAAATACTGTAGCAGGGGCAATAACATCCAAGTGCCAGTGTCTCCACATAATCACTATTCTGTACTCTCCCTCCCTGAGTGATGATATCCCCCATCTCTTATGAAAATGCAAATGCACCCATCCCCAGACCTGCCCTCCTCTTGCTTCCCAGAAGGATCCTTACTGTTAGAAATTAAACCAAGAAGAGAGCAGAGATCTTCAAACCTACTTGGCATATAGTTTGCTTCTTTTGTCGGAAGTGATCATTAGGAACTACTGTTGCAACTTTAATTATATCTTCAACAACAGCTCCCCCACCCCCAGCACTTTCTGTAAACCTCCCTTTGTATCACCCAGGAATCCGATCCCCCAATCCTGCATGGGAAAACCTCAATTTAAGTCAATGGGGTTGACTTCTGATCTCCTTACTTCAGTGACATAGATATTTAAGGTGTAGGCTTTTCTTTCTGATGCTTAAAAGTATGAATGCACAGAAGTCTTTGGGAGATCAGAATTTCCATTTTGAGTTCATGATAAAATGAAAAAATAAATGAAGACTTCACTGTTTGACCTATTGGGATACCTCACTTGACAGTCACTCATGGGTTAGGGTGACAAGGTCGCGTTCCTTATTCTTTATTCATTTACCCGTTTTATAATTATAAGTAGCAATGAGAAGCGAGCAATCTTCACAGTTAATCATCTTCCCAGACCCCAGGGTACAGATCTGGAAAATGGAGGAAACAATGGGGAAAAGTTAAAAATTGTTTTCCATAGTTTATTACTGTCAGGTAAAGAAAAAAAAAAAAGATCTTTGGAAACGCATGTTCATTTCCATTTCTATCAAAATCCATCCTGACCGATGCAGTCAGCTAAAAAAGACACTGAAAATAGGCCTGGAATGTGATTATTAGCCAGTGGATGTTCTCTTTTTCCCATGTGCATTTTTATGCAAATATTGTTAGTTTCGCCACCTCCGATGATCCTTAATTCCCACTGAAACCTCTGAGAGCTGAAGGTCTTCATCATCACACAATTATTTCATATATTAGAACAGGGCTGAGGACAGGAGGTTAGGCTGGCGTAATTGCCGTGCGCGGCTGGCGTTCCCCACGCGCATTTGTGTGTCGCAATGACAAAGGCCACAAGTCAAGAAATCACTTTCGCACATGCTCAAATCCTGCCCTCCTCAAGACCACATTTCAGTGCTTGACCAACTTTAAGTATTACCCTGTGCCTGCTGTTAACCACGTGCTTAAGTGTGGTCTTAAATAGGGATGCATTCCTGAATCCGAATCAATCTATCAAAACAGCTGCAGGTGAAAATTCTTCATCCGTGCTTTCTGTGTATGTAATGTGGTCATACAAGTACAGGCCTGTTTTGCCATTTATTTCAGAAAAAAAAAAGTATTTAGTTTTATGTGCTATGCTGTTTAAAAGCTGCCTGTGGAAAAGCAGGATATTTTCCTGAGTGTTACATTGGTTAGATAGTTAATGCTCCAAAGGAAGGCCAGCAATTAAAAAAAAAAAAAAAAACACCAAAAACCCAAACAGCATTTGAAAAATATAGATAGGTTTTGTATTTTAGACTCTGATATTTTTTCTAGAACATTTCCTTATGAAGCCTGTTTCAGACTAATATGTAAATCTTAGAAAGTAACATGTTTGTATAACCTTGTAGTTTTAAAATAATCAAAGTGATGGGAGATCCATGCTGGGTACCCAGATGGATAATATTTTGTTTTTCTTTGTGAAGATCTTTTGTCTTAAAGCGAGTGTGAATAGAAGAGGGCCCCACATGATTGATCACCACAAGCATCAGTAGGAAATGATTCACCACAACACTGTAACTGAAACTGCTTCGACACCTGATTGCAAACTTCACACTAGGGGACTAATTAACTGTGTACCTGCTTGGAGATTGCTGCACCGCACAGCACAGCCCAGCCAGCATCATTCCAGCTGTGAATGCCCACTGCTCAGACTGGTTATTGGTGGTGGAAAGGTACACTGCATTCAGAAGGGCATGGGGAAGTTAAAAGTATTTTTTTTTTATGATAAGACATTAAGTTATAATTCCATTAAGACAGTGATTAAAAAGAAAAAAAAAAAGTGTAACAGGACCTCAATTGATACCTAAAGTGAAGTATTCACTTTTTTTTTTTTTTTTTTTTGTCTCGTGATAGGTCTGCTTTCAGCTTATGAGTTTTCCTACTTTTTCCGTAAACTTCGTTTCAGGTATAATATCAACATTTGTGAAACATTTTCAGAATTGGCAACATTAGGAACATAAGGGTCATATTGTCTGAATTTAGATGTAAACCAGCACATGAAATATCATCCAGCTACTGAGGCACTGTGCTCGTAACTAAGCCAATGTCTCAGCAGATTTATCATCAGAAATAGAAGTTTGCAGTCTGCAAACGGAGATAATGTATTCCTAGCAAAGCATTTATACATAGTGATTAGAAATAATGGAAGAAGAGCTGGCTGTGGGGTTTTTTAGGAAAAAAAAAAAAAGACAAATTCTATTCAATATTTTTTTTAGCCTGACAATAGTTATATGGCTGCAAATTAATGTACTAAAATATGGGTTTTATAACCAGTGTCCAGCAATGTGTTGTTCTTTTTCACTGTGTGGACAATGTCAGCTGTTTTGACAAATAAAATATTTCTTCCCTTTCCCCTCTTCTCCAGTCTCCCCATTCAATTTAAATTAAAAAAAAATATTTTTGAATACTGTTTGAAGAAATAATAAAAATCAAAAAGTCCTACAATTTGGCAAGAGTGTAGAATGATTTGGCAAGAGCAGAGAATGATTTATCCTTTGTTCTCGTTTTCTACATGATTCTGATAATTTGTCTTGATGTGATGAAGAAATTGGTGAGCTCTTCAGGAAAGCAACAGAAAAAGCTGTAAACACACTGTCACAGTGACATCGATTTGATGCTCCTAAAAATAACTACATATCTCCATCGCATTCACCAGTCTCGCCATGAGCAAAGTTCATTAAGCACCTATAATAATAGGTACACTTCTTGCTCATCAAATGTTATTTTCCCTTTAAAAGGCTGCTAATTCTGTGCACACACAGAGCTGCCAGGCAGAATCACCCAGCCTTCCCTTTTTTCCCACCTGCCTTCCTTATCTCGTAAGGAAGAATGGCAGGAGCGCAGGAATGAGTCAATACACAGCTGCAAGACTTAAACATTGGATGACCAGTCATCTCACAGCCTCCCTAAAGATGAAATACATATCGCATTGCAAATTTGCCCTAAACTGCCAGACTTCTGAAGATGTTTCCTGATAGGCATGCATATGGGTATTTTTAATGTAAATGAGAATTGGAGGACTAAACCAAGGTTTACTGTGTATTTTGCCTTGTGAATTTGCAGCAACCCTGGGCTCAGCAGCAAACTGCTAATTTCATACTTAGCAATTTCATTTTCTGTGTGTAGACAGTTGGCAATTTCATCTATACGTGTTTCCAATATTAATCAGAAATACACTTCCTGTTCACAGTGTTTCATCGAGAAAGACAGAGTGTATATCTGAGGTAGGACTTCTCCAAAATCAAGCTCAAGATTTTGGGTCACACTTTCCAGTTATCTGTAATCAGATATTAAATTACTGCTTGAGTTAACTCCAATCCTCTGGGAAGGAAAAAAAAAAAAACAAACAAAAAAACCCCACTAGTACTTATTAAACCATCAAACCCTAAGAAATAAAGTTCTTCTCCCTCTAAAAATAGAGCAAGGAGGAAATGTCTCCTAAGATGCCCTGACCACTCAAACACAGCCAGAAGCTCAGCTTTGACCTGAGAAACGCAGCTCTGGAAGGAGAGAGGTTGGATCACCGAATCCTCCCCAGTCACCTCGCTGAGGTTCCCTGGCCAGGCACTAATGCTGGCAGCCACACCGATGGCTTGCAGGTATGGGGACTCCTGCAGCTGGAGCCACTAAATTAATAAGCCAATTTTATCAATAGGTGACAATTTTCAATCAAAATTAATCTGGGTTGGATTCACATGAAATTGTTTTTCATTAGTAGGCTCTGCTGCTATTGTTGCACAAGTGTTATGACTCAGATTTAAAGAAAAGAAAATCAAACAAACACAGTATTCTTATACTAATAGCTTAGTGGTTAATAAAACTAAAAAAAACCAGGATACTCGGAAAAAAGCTTTATGAAAAGGTCATGTAATAATGTCTCAGAATGTTATTTTCCCTTAGTATTTGGCTGAAAAAAAACCAACCTGATTTTAACAGCTGTGCAGCTTCTGAAAAAAATGAGTGAAGACATTTACAAAGTTACTGAGTATTAATCTTCCTTACAATAAATTCTAAGTAGTGAAAAAAAAAAAGTGCAGGTTCATAGAAACGTACAAAGGAACTACTCACTGCTCTGATTTGACCCCTGCAGAGATTACGGGGGTAAGGACACAGGTTGAACATGGTGTCAGCATTTGGAGTGGGTTTCGGTGCCTGTTTCACTGGCAGTTTTTAATGGACTTAGTATATTTTGGACATCCCAAAAATCAGTATATAAAACCCATGGCTCTAACGGAAGGGCAATATGAAACAGGTTTTTTGTGTGTGGAGCTGAGAATGCTGAATCTCTTCCCTGGGAAGCAGGGTGAGGCATGTCAATAAAATATCAGAGGAACGGGTCCATAAAACCGAGCAGTTGCAATAAGCACTGTGACACCCTGGGAAGGGGACAGGGAGCTGGCAAGGCAGCGACCAGTATGCCCAGCGTGAGCCTGGGTGATGTGGAGAGGACCAGGCTGTGGTGTGTAAGCAAGCAAGGGGAATATCAATAATACACTAAAACTTTATAACTGGGTGAGGGGGGAAATTTGGCCTGTGGAATAGAAACAGAGTGATGGAGGGAAAGCAGTGTGCATTTTTTTGTATCGTCACCTTCCTCAAAAGCCTCTGACGATGCCACCAGCCACCTTCCTCGCAGCAGCGCTGGCCATCTCCTGCCCGCCCAGCTCTTGCTGCAGGTTTACAGCAGCACCTGACGTGCCTCCTGCAAGCATGAAGCTCCATCAGCAAACAGAAACACCTCTGGGCTCTGTGTTCAGCCCATCAGATCATTCCTCTCACCTGTGGGCCCTTCCCCGTGTGCCAGCCACGTTTAACACCCCCCCAGCCGGCTCTGGGGACACATGATTTTATATCAGCCGACAGGCATCCCCACAAAGAGCCTTGTCACTGGTTACACAGGCATTTTCCTTGACAAAGCCACACTTGGCAGATATTGGGCTAGCTCTTGGACTCCTCGCTTGTTTTTTACACCCAAACTCTGAGCAAAGATTAAATGAAACATGATCTAACTTAGTGAGGTTTTCTAACCTGTACAGGGAATTTTTCATTGAGGGAGGTGCAGCTACTTCAGGAGTCAAATGCAACAGCTCATAAATAACGTGAAAAAATTTCGTGCAATAGCAGAGGGAATTTTAGGTGACTCCGATGTAATCTGTCAGTTGTGGACTAATGGAGATTGGGTTGTAACACACTCTTGCTTTTCTGCCTGTGTTTGAATGAGCATCTTTGTTTCGTGTGCATCCTCGTCTGAAATTTTTGTACACTGTAATAGAGGGTGACCACAGAAAAATACAAAAGAGAAAATAGGAAAAAAGAAACCACAAAAGGACACTACTGCATGTCAAAATGTTGTTCCAAATGTACACAGGCAAAATGAAGAAAGATCGAACAAAATTGCAAAAATGAAGATGGAGGAAATAGATGTAAAATTATTTGTGCTGCTTAGCTGACAGGTGTGCCAGGGTCACTCATTTTTTGGTGTGATTTATGAATCAGTGAATAAATAATTATTTTATCAGTCTATTTGTCATATGAATATTTTATTGGTTCTAATGCTTAACTATGATTACTGGGACTTAAACACTCAACATTTCCCAGCTCAGAAGAAACACATTTCCAGAAAGGATACAAGGAATCAGTATTCCCTTTTTTTTTTTTTTTTTTTTTTGAAGCAAACTATCAAGCATCAGATATCATGTGCCTCAAATAAGAAAATAAATCAGTGGCATAGTTAGAAACAATTTCCCTTCTGGAGAGTTGTCTATAATAGGCTATATACGTAGCGTCCAGTTATGTTTCCAAATTCTAATTATGCATGCTTCTTAGTCAGAGCATTAATAATAGGGATTAATACTCTACACATGTATGACCTCCACCCAAGAATTTCAGAGCACATTTTTAAGGATCCATTGAGTAAGCATTACAAGTCAACTTCATATATTCAGGAACCGACGATGCAAAGAACTGATGAAATAGAGTCATATGGAAATCCCGTGGCTGAGCTGATAAAGGAGTCAGGTCTCCTAATTCTCAGTGCAAATTTTCCTGTATAAATATTTTGTACAGATTTTTATATATATATTTTCATTGCAGAACTGTTTGTATATCTCTTTATTTTATAAATAATGTTTCAAAGACAACAGTAGTGGTGATTTAGATAGCCTGGTGCCTCTAGCAGTGTCAGTAAGCCTTACAATATTGGGGGTTTTTAAAGATTCAGTTATGGGAGGCAGAAATGTTCTCATGTGTTTCCATGAGAACCGTAAGTACTTTCTATTGAAGTTATTTCTTTTAGTCTTTCTGAATGAAAACAAAAGCTTGAAAATATGAGCCGAGAATACATGAAGTCTCAAAAATTACAAACAAATAAAATGGAGACACTATTTTTGAAATCTAAGGCTTTGGAAAGTCGGTTCTGCTGCTTTATTTCTAATAGTGTTGTTTGGCAACACAGTCTCGGTAGCATTATACAAATAATGCAGGCAGGCAGTAACATTTTAAAATCTTCCCACTTGTGCTTTGTCAGTTACAGAGTCGGCAGGTGTAGATTTTAACAGAGGAGAAACTCATCTCCTTGAAACTCATGTTTTCAGAGTATTAGGTTGAGTAATCAAAGAAAGAGCCCTTTCCTTAGAATAGGCACACAGACAATTACAAAGGGCTTTGATTTGAGGTGTCAAGGTGTTATATATATTTTTTCACTCTCCAAATATAATTATCCACTGGAAAGCTGAATGCAAAAACATAGCTTCTATAGACAAGTTTGCAGCACATCTGTTCTTTTTTGATCTAAATAAAACAGAGTAAGAATCTTTCTTGGTATCTTGACATAACACACTTGATCTTTGTATATGAAGTGAGATCTTTCCTCTTATAAACAAACCTCTTCCTGTCTCCTTCATTTTCTCCTGGTATCATCTATAGATCAGCATATTTGTATTACATACTTCTGAATTTTCTTTTCCTCCTCTGCAATATGCTCTGCTGACTTAAAATTGAAATGAACTAAAATGCTTCTAGGTAACACATTAGTAGCAGCTGAGGCTGTTTTAGATTATCCATAATATTTTTTATGGACATCTGTAGGTGTATATGGGTATGTTTGTGGATGTATACAGCAATCTGATTTAGTAAAATTGTGTTTGATGAGTCAATTGTAAAATTCCAATTGACTTCAGTGGGGTTTGGATTGCATCCATATTATTCAGGGAATGAAAAACCTCACTAGCAAGGCCAAACCTGAGAGCTGATGCCCATGTTCAATGCAAGGGCAAACACATACAAGAGGATGTATAATTAGGCAGTTAAGTTAAGCACAATCCAGAGTTGTTATGAGAACAAGCAGAGATAAAAATGATCATGATAGGTGTGCTTAAAGAAGTCTGTAGCCATTAGGAGCCCCTGGAACACCCTCACCAGGGAGGCTAGGAGGTGACATCCCACAACCCGCTCCCTGAGGATGCGGGATGAGGCAGACATGCTGCAGCTCTAGGTGCTCTTTAACTGCCCTGAAGCCTGTCCTGCTGCTGAGGGGCTGCTTCCACCTCTCACCTCATCCCACTCCTGCCTGGCACCAGCCTGGCCCTGTGTTCCTGTCTAGGACAGAAAGAACCTGATCCCTCATTGCTATAGCCATGAGCTAAAGCTCTGATCTACAGGGTCGTTGAGATCCTGCTATGAGTCTGCCCTAACTAGAAACTTCCAGACCTCTACAGGCATTGCAGATCAGTGCTCACAGAGCCTTTCCCATAGACCAGCCTCCAAAAAGTCCAGACAGAAGGACCACCATAGTGCTTACATTGGATAGGAAAACAGCAACATCCTCACCTGCTCTCCATCCCCTGTTAGTCCAACATGGACTTTCACTCCTCTTATACAGCAGCACTCCTCTCTTATAGGGAGGTTCCAGTCCACTGTAATTAGATTCCACAGATTTAATCCCTCGGGAATGTAGCAATTACCATATACCTGACAAGTGCTAAATGCTGCATTCCGAGGGGATTATCACCTCCGGCTGAACAGAGAGAAAAGGGGAGGGGAAGAGAAGTTTCCACTTCCCCTTGGGGTGGGGAGTGGGATGCAAACTGCCTGATTTTCTGCAGCTGCTGGCTCTCTGTAGGACAGGAGAGAGCAGGGCACCCAGG